>NC_091984.1:30147619-30328723 GCF_044704955.1 Pristiophorus japonicus | reverse complement strand
GAAAGAAGGAAGAGAGAGAAAGAAGGAAGAGAGAGAAAGAAGGAAGAGAGAGAAAGAAGGAAGAGAGAGAAAGAAGGAAGAGAGAGAAAGAAGGAAGAGAGAGAAAGAAGGAAGAGAGAGAAAGAAGGAAGAGAGAGAAAGAAGGAAGAGAGAGAAAGAAGGAAGAGAGAGAAAGAAGGAAGAGAGAGAAAGAAGGAAGAGAGAGAAAGAAGGAAGAGAGAAAGAAGGAAGAGAGAAAGAAGGAAGAGAGAAAGAAGGAAGAGAGAAAGAAGGAAGAGAGAAAGAAGGAAGAGAGAAAGAAGGAAGAGAGAAAGAAGGAAGAGAGAAAGAAGGAAGAGAGAAAGAAGGAAGAGAGAAAGAAGGAAGAGAGAAAGAAGGAAGAGAGAAAGAAGGAAGAGAGAAAGAAGGAAGAGAGAAAGAAGGAAGAGAGAAAGAAGGAAGAGAGAAAGAAGGAAGAGAGAAAGAAGGAAGAGAGAAAGAAGGAAGAGAGAAAGAAGGAAGAGAGAAAGAAGGAAGAGAGAAAGAAGGAAGAGAGAAAGAAGGAAGAGAGAAAGAAGGAAGAGAGAAAGGGGGACGAGAGGGAGAGAGAGAGAAAGAAGGAAGAGAGAAAGGGGGACGAGAGGGAGAGAGAGAAAGAAAGAAAGAAAGAAAGAAAGAAAGAGAAAGAAAGAAAGAAAGAAAGAAAGAAAGAAAGAAAGAAAGAAAGAAAGAAAGAAAGAAAAAAGAAAGAAAGAAAAAAAGAAAGAAAGAAAAAAAGAAAAAAAAGAAAGAAAAAAAGAAGAAAAAAGAAAGAAAAAAGAAAGAAAAAAAGAGAGTAGGGGGTCAGGAGTCAGGAGAGTGAGTGAGAGGAAAGAAAGAGAGGGGGAAAAAAAAAAAGAAGAGCACCTAGCGAGAAAAGCAGGTCATTATACACGAGACAGTTGATGCTGTGAACAGTTTGTAATGAAATTCACTCAGCAGGAAAAGACTGATATAAAAATAATTTCTGGTGGCAAGCATCACGGTGTTGCTGGGCTTTGGCTCTCCTCCCCTCCCCACAAATCAAGTTCCATATCTCAGGGGAGATTCAAGCATTTGAGTGTTGGGGACATCTGTGGGCCAGTAACACCTGGCTGCTCTTGCACAATTCATAGCAGCTAATTACAAAATGGTGCTGCCAAATATTAGGATTCACCCTTCCACTCTCGGAGCTAGAAATGGTGCAAAGAAATAAAAAAAAGAAAGAAAAATAGATGTCCAAATAAAAAAAGCATGGATCATGCAATTTGCCTATTATTAGATATGTACTTTAGCGTTCTGCCATTCTTTACATCTCATCAGGTGGATATCAATAGCTGCTACTTGTTTAAAGCAAAAAAATTTTTACTCTCATTGGGGGAAAAACATTTGGTTATCTTACCGGATAGCTCTACTGAAAACAGAAAAAAGATTAAAAGCATACTTACAGTGTTACGAATGAATAAATTCATGAAATGTACAATGGAAAAAAAAAGGAAATAAAAAGCCCTTTCAAAACTGAAGTTGAAAGCATTGTATACTAATACCACTACATTCTGGTAAGTCCATATTATTACTAGGCAATACAATTGCTCAGTGTATAGCAATAGCATTTAATTGCAGACAAGACAGGTATAGAAGCTCACTAGGTAAATTGATTCTCTCATCATTTTGTAATTTTGCAGTTTCTCATTTTTAGTTTGGACTAATAAAGGGAGTGGGGTTATAGTATATAATTGGGTAAGTTAGAGAAAAAAAGGACAAAGTTAGACAACTACACAGCATCTACACACATAGGACTACAGTTAGCAGCAGAGAAGCAGAAAACACATGCATTCTAGCACTGTGAAAGGAAAGACACAATGTTAGGTGTTGACTGGAACACACACTTTTCAGACAAACCAGAAAGACAGAAGTTGTCAGCAGTCAAGAGTCAGTGACAGTACAACAAAATACAAAAAAGTTTTCACTGACGTCTATGTTGTTATCTATAGATTCACACTTTTCAATGTACAGTACCAAATGGAGGGAGAGAAAAAGCAGCATCCTTTCAAGAATTTACAAGAAAGCAGTTACCAATGTTCTGCAGCCAAAGTAAATGTAAAAATGTCAGTATTCTCCATTAAATGTTTAAGATAACACAGGTGGCCTCATTTTAAAAAAAACACAACATTCTGGAGATCATTTCATGCAAATTGACCATTCCATGTTTGACTTAAGTAAACTGACCTCCAGTGGAATTCATTAATACTGCTGTAACAAATTATCAAAAAAGATACAATAGTGTAGGGATTTCAATTTTCCATTTAGAACATGTTGAGGCATTCCATGCACGCTCAAAAACACACAGGTACGAGAAAATTTAAGCCTCCCATTATTCCTCCTTCATAAAGCTTACTTTAAAATAGACATATAATGCCAAATTGTATTTAGTTAATTTGGGTTTTCAGCACTCAAAATGTATATATATGCGCCACGTAAAGCAGTAATCAAGAGGTTTGCTTGCATCAATTCTCATGCTGGCAATAAAGCAAAAAAGCTCACACTGTTTCAATGGCTATTTTTGTTCAAAGATTACTTGTGGGGGAAAAGAATATTTGAAAGAGAGCTTTTGAACACCATCACAACTGATGTAAAAAATTTTACAAGCCCTCTGTCAGAAACCTGAGTGAGACAGTGCCCATTTTCCTTCATTAGCAATTTGCACTGGTGGGCATTTTGTTTTTAAATGAAAGAACTTTGGCAACAGTTATACTGTGCTATTGGAAAGTACAAAATATGATTCACAGTCAGCAAGGCCTTGTTACAATGCCCATCAGCAAATCGCACTGTTGCTGCCAGGACAGACTGCAGAGTTATATTTTCATTTGTATTGCTGCAAAGCAGAAACTCTTTCAGTAACAGTGCAACTGCATTTTTGAGGTGACATTATGGTTTACATTTCTGGATGGAAATTTAAAGCAAGTAAACACTTGCACACAGAAACACGATGGGTCTGCATTGTCAAACTGCAAATGGCTTTAAATGTAGGAGCAGTATTGAAAGATCAGAATTAGGCAACACTTTATGCCTAATTAAGACGGTGATTAGTTAATAGTTTCTATTCACACTAAACTGTGGTAGTGGTTCGCCACTCAAGTTCATTAGTTTGGGCTCAATTTAGGTTTTGGTTATGCACAAAATAATGCAGCAATATGCTCATGCACCAAACCAAACAGGCCAGCATTAAAGTTGATTAATAGAATAGCGCTTCAATGAGCCTATTCTTATACTGACCAACCTCATGAGGCACCTCTCAACAAAAGAAGGGTATGGAGTGTTTATTGCCTGTCCTATTCTGCGCTATTCATTTACAGACGCAATTGCAGATTAAATAACAAAGGCAAAAAAAAAATCTTAAAAGCTAGATTTTGATTGGCTCAATGGGTAATTCCATCAAATAGTGTGGTACTGAGCCGAACAGACCTGGGAGATCTTTGGTTTCACCTGGCTACCGAGTTAATTGGTTTCTACCAGAACATTGACAGGAATAAGACAATTGGGATAAATGGCTCTGGATTTGGAAGGGGAGGTAGCAGAAATTCTCAACCTGTTCAGTGACCCTTGGAAGTGTACACAGATGATGAAGACAGGAGCCCTACCACTGAACAACCTACTAGCATACACAGTTTAAGCTCACAAGACCACTTAGACCTGGTCCTCGATGGATATCACCACCATCTGTGGAACTATACCCCAGCATGAGTCATAAATTTGAGAAATGGCAAGGGAATAGAAATTAGGAGGAGACAGGGGTGTCTTAAACTGGGAACTGCCTTATTTCACTCAAGATGTTTGCTAGAGGCAAAATTGAACCCTGGGACGAAACACAAAGACAAAGACACAAATGCAACAACATGCACAATTACAATAGGTGAAGACAGAGATGAGGAAGAATGTTAATTTACGTCCCACTTACAATTAAACACTGCATGCAAAAATACCAAAATAGAGAGATAAATCAGCTAACCCAGTGATGCAAATCTCCGAAATCTTTGGACCAAGAGTGAACAGCCAGAGGCAAGACTAAAGGCACAGTTACTTTCCACAACTCCAATATGGCAAGACATTTTAAAATACTGAACTGACAATTCACAGCCCTGTAAAAGGTTTCAGTTACAACAAAAGATGCACTATTTATAGTTTATAATTATAGCGCACCGTTTTAAAACCAGAGAAAAGTTAGTCAGTCAGTTTTAAGGAAATACAGACTTTGCATAGATTATATAAGCACAAATCTGTGTTTGGGGAGGGTGGGGGAGGGAAAGAAGAGAGACGAAAAGGAGCCCCAAGATCTCCAATTTTAACATTACAGAAACCGAAGTGGGAATTATCTCCCTTCCCTTCCCTGCTCACTGTATACAATGTTTGAGAATTACAAGCAGACCGATTTCTTTCATTCTTGAGACCCGAGCGTCACTGGCAAGGCCAGCATTTATTTCCCATCCCCAATTGCCTTGGAGAAGGTAGTGGAGAGCGGCTTTCTTGAACTGCTACCGTCTGTGTGGTGAAGGTATTTTCAGTGCTGTTAGGTAGGGAATTCCAAGATTTTGATAGCAGTATATTTCCAAATCAGGATGGCGTGTGACTTGGAGGTGATGGTGTTCCCACGCACCTGCTGCCCTTGCCCTTCTAGGTGGTAGAGGTGGCAGAATTGGGAGGTGCCGTTGAAGCAGTCTTGCCGAGTTGCTACCTGTGCAGTCACGATGTGCGGTGGAGGGAGTGGATGGGCTGCCAATCAAGTGGATTGCTTCTATTAAAACAAGCTCCGAGTGGTGTTGCAGCTGCACACATCCAGGCAAGTGGAGAGTATTCCATCAGAATCCTGACTTGTGCCTTGTAAGTGGAGGAGAGGCTTTGGGGGGGGGGGGGGGGGGGGGGGGGCGGGGTCAGGTGGTGAGCCACTTGGCGCAGAATACCCAGCCTCGGACATGCTCTAATAGTTCTGATATCTGTGTGACTGGTCCAGTTGAGTTTCTGGTCAAGGGTGACCCACAGGATGTTGACTAGTGGATTCAGCAAAGGTAAATGCCAATCAATGTCGAGGCAGGGGGTTGCAGGGTGGTGGGGGGGGGGGGGGGGGGGGGGGAGGGGTGAGAGGTGTTCGAGATTATTGGAGATGGCCATTGCCTGGCACTTGCGTTGCACGAATATTACTTGCCACTTATCTGCCAAAGCCCAAATGTTGTCCAGGTCCTGCTGCGGCCATGGATTGCTTCATGGTCGGAGGAATTGAGAGTGGAACTGAATGTACAGTCATCATCGAACAGCCCCATTTCTGCCCTTATGATGGAGGGAAGGTCATCAAAACAGCTGAAGATGATTGGGCCTAGGAGGCTGCACTGAGGAACGAACAACCACAACTATCTTCCTTTCTGCCAGGTATATCTCCAGTCACTGGAGTTTTCTCCCCCTAATCCCCACTGACTTAAGTTTTACTAGGACTCCATGATGCCTTGATGTTAATGGCAGTCACTCTCATCTCACCTCCAGAATTCAGCTCTTTTGTCCATGTTTGGATCAAGGCTGTAATGAGGTCTGGAGCAGAGTTGTCATGGCAGAACCCAAGTTGAGCATCGGTGAGTAGGTTATTAGTTGAGTTAGTATCACGTGATAGCACTGTTGACAATTTCTTCTATCGTGGAGAGTAGACTGATGGGGGCGGTAATTGGCCAGATTGGATTTGTCCTGCTTTTTGGGGACAGGACATACCTGGCAATTTTCCACATTGTCAGGTAGATGCCAGTGTTGTAGATGTACTGGAATAGTTTGGCTAGAGGCACAGCTAGTTCTAGAGCACAGGTCTTCAGCACTAGAGCCGGGATGTTGTTGGGGCCCCATAGTCTTTGCTGTATTCAGCCATTTCTGGATATCACATGAATTGACTTCATACTGGCACCTGTGATGGCGAGGTCCTCAGGAGGAGACCAAGAAGGTTCATCCACTTAACATTTTTGGTTGAAGGTGGTTGCAAACGCTTCAGCCTTATCTTTTGCACTCACGTGCTGGGCTACACCATTATTGAGGATGGTGATATTCATGGAGCCTCCTCCTCCTCCTGTTAGTTGTTTAATTGTCCACCACCATTCACGACTGGATGAGACAGGACTGCAGAGCTTTGACCTGATCAGTTGGTCATGGGATCACTTAGCTTAGTCTGTAGCAAGCTGCTTCCGCTGTTTAGCATGCATGCAAATTCTACGTTGTAGCTTCACCAGGTTAGTACCTCATTTTCAGGTATGTCTGGTGCTCCTCTTGGCATGCTATTCTACACTACTCATCGAAACAGGATTGGTCGTCCGGCTTGATGGTGATATGACAGACAGAGGTTAATAGATTGTGGTGGAATATAATTCTGCTGCTGCTGATGGGGCCTCATGAATGTCCAGTTTTGAGCTGCTAGTTCTTAATCTATCCCATTTAGCACGGAGATAGTGCCACACTATACAACAGATGGTGCCCTTGGTGTGAAGAGGAACTCCTACCAATGGTATCGTGGACAAATGTATCTGCAACAGGCAGATTTGAGGGGTTGAGGTCAAATAGATTACTCCTTCACGTTGGTTCTCTCACCACTTGCCGTAAGTCCAGTCTGGTAGTTATGTCCTCTGGACTCGGCCAGCTCGGTCAGTGGTGGTACTACCGAGGCCTTCTTCTTGATGGACATTGAAGTCCTCCACCGAGAGTAAGTTCTGTACCCCTGCTCCCCTCAGTGCTTCCTCCATCTGAAGACATACTTCATCAGCTAGGAGAGGGCAGTAGGTGATAATCAGTAGGTTTCCTTGCCCAGGTTACACCTGAAGTCACAAGACTTCATAGGGACGGCAGTTAATATTGAAGACTTTCAGAGCCACTCCCTCCTCATTGTATACCACTGTGCCACTACCTCTGGTGGGTCTGTCCTGCCGTGGGACAAAACATATCCAGGGATAGTGATGGAGGAGTCTGGGACATTGTCTGATAGATATGATTCTGTGAGTATGACGGTCAGGCTGTTGCTGGACTAGTCTGTGTCAGCTCTCCCAACTTTGGCACCAGTCCCGAGATGTTCACAAGAAGGGTCGACTGGGCTAAATGTGTCTTTGTTGTGTCCATATCCGGTGCCTAGGTCAAAGCTGAGTGGGGAATTCAGAATGTGGGGAAATCCCATTCAGTAACAACTCGTCAGCAATAATGTACTGCACTACTATATCCATCTCAATCTAGGTTTGGTTACAGTAAAATCCCTCCATGCAGACCGCTGTCACAGGAGTATCTCACACTAATACTGTGGAATTCTGAAGTCAAACTGGAAAAGCGGTTAACACTCATAATAAATCCTTGACCTATTTTATGGATGGCAAATGACATCCTAGTTCATTGATTCAGAAATGAGAATTAAAAAAAAACTACAAATGATTTGATTTTTGGCTCTAAAAATGTTATTGAAATGTTCAAACCTGAAATTTCCAATTAGGACCAAATTTCACAACCCTATTGATAGTGCAAAAGTAGAAATAATATGTTGTCAAAACATATTTCAAACTACAAGACATTTAGGATATCTTTTCGCACTGTTCACAAATTGGCTTCCAAGTTTAACTACAAATAATTTAATTGCCTGTGAAGTGCTTTAGGATGTCGGAGACATCTGGTATATAATGCAAGTTATTTCTTCGCAGTCATTATGCTAACACAAGTGTAAAGTATGTTGGCTTGGTAATACAAGTTCAATTCCACAAAGGTCATTTTCAGAAAGTTTCCAAGTACTCACTGTGAACTCAGTTCAAATGGTGAAACACAACATTTATTAATCCAACAACTATATTTGATATTTCTTCAATATTGCCCCATTAATTTGAACTTGTAAACTGCAAACAAAATCTACTGCCGAAAGCACAAGCCTGTTGCTGTTTCCTCTTGGTCCTTTCTTGCCCACAAATACTGCTATGGTCTAATATGGCACTCACCAGTACATAGTAGTAAGCATACAGCGCAGTCAAATGGTGGATAATAAAGTATCTGTCTCCAATTGCATTCCAATACCATAAAATAAGCAGGAAATCTAGAAAAGCAATACAAAACAAAAGTTAGAAATAGGTGTAGCCGAGAGGTTTATTTAGTTGCTCAAGCAAAACTAGCAGTTTTTCCAACAGTGCCGGGCTGATTTAGTGCATCACCACAGAAAAGCTACTACTTAAATCTATCAGGTTCTCAGTCTATCAACTATTAAACCGGAAAAGTAACACGACTATATTTTTTTAAACTTCCAAAAAAAGTCAGTGAAATTTGTGCTGTGAATATTTTGTGTTAAAATTGAGTATAACGTTCAACTTCCTCAGGTAAACTCTTTTTTTTTTGCATGTTCCTAAATACTACTTTAAATACAAGTGAATTTCTGTACTTGTTAACACAGCTTGTAGAATCAATCTATGTTAACCAATCAGGTATCTACATGAATGGTTTAGATACTGCAGATAAGTGTAGGTGGGGGCTTCTTTACGCAGAGGATTGTGGGGATCTGGAATTTGCTGCCTGGAAGAGTGGTGGATGCAGAAACCCTCACCACTTTTAAGAGATGGTTGGTTGGGCACTCGATCCCAGAGCTGGTAATTGGGATTAGACTGGATGACCTTTTGTTAGACGGCACAGATATAATGGTAAGTACTGCAGGGAATTGAATACGGCCAGGGTGATCTCCTGGACGATTCGGAGAGGAATTTTCCCAGATTTTTTTCTCCCAAAATTGGCCTGGGTTTTCTGTTTTTTGCCTCTCCCAGGTGATCACATAGCTCCAGTTGGGGTGGAGTGTAGAATGTTTCAGTATAAGGGGTGTGGCAGTTGTGTGAGGCAAACTGGTTGGGCTGGGTGCTCTTTGCCTTTCTGTCATTGTTCATGGGTCTGTGTGTAACCTTTAGGGTTGCAGACCAGGGGCCTTGTGGCTCTGTGTCGGTTGGCGCAGACATGATGGGCCGAAATGGCCTCCTGCGCTGTAAATTTTTATGTTTCTAAGTATTATGCATGAGCTACTGATGAATCTACATGCAAGCAAAATTGGCAGCAAGCACTTCTGTTAAGTGTCTGATTTTTTCTTTAAAGTATGAGATTACATACAAATCACAGGCACCTCTGTGCAGCCCTGCATGCCCTCCATTAAAGTAGTGCTAATTGGGTGGACACACCCAGGGCTCCCTTTGCAAATGCAATAACTTCATAATATTATTGGAGTCAGTGGCCAGCAGTCTGATTAGTCTCCAAATAGACTGATTCCCACTGCAAATAGAAATAGCAATGGATTATTGCTCCTAATATAGTAAATGATCTGAACATTTTGAATGTGTAAGTGTTAAAATTCTTTCATGATAAAGCAAATGTTATGATGAAAGCACCCTTCCCCCCCCCCCCCCCCCACCCACCTTTATAGTTTACTTGGATGCTCACATATTTTAATAATGTCAAATAAAGAGCAAACTGCAAATGCTGGAAATACAATGTAGAGGGGCAAGTTAACATTTCAAGTAGAACCGGTCTTCAAAACTCAGCTGCAACTTGACTTGCTGTTTATTTCCAGCATTTTGATTTTACTTGACAAAGCCACTCTCTAACATAGGTGGTAGATTCGTTAAGTCAGTAACAATGAAAGTAGATTTTGGCTCTGCTTCTGCAATCCATAAAAGTAGTTAATGAACAGGCCTCTCGAACGTGATTAGCAAACTGCTGGCAAGCGATACTTGGTGTTGCCTCGTGACAAGTAGTAAAATATATACACACAACTACTTTTAATTATATGGTCAGCAAGCAGTGAAGTACTTTACATTGAAAGCAGTACCCCAAAGTAACGATACCCCTTTAATTACAGGCCTGGAATGGTGCTGCAATCATATGTTGATCATCAATTGTGAAGGACTGCAGTAACATTGCCTTAATCTAATCACATGACACACAAAAACCACTCTGGAGCTAGAAGGCTCACTGACAAATACCAACTCTTCATTCTTCGCCCTTCCCCTCACAAAAAACTACCTCTAACCAAAAAAAACTTGAGGATTAAAACAAAAAGCTTATTCTCTCGGGACATCTGCCAGAAAAATTGAGGAAAGATCGAGGACTCGGGAAGGTGAGACAAATGACAAGACAAGTCCTTCCACACAGTTGCAAAAAGTAAAGGTTTAAATTTGAATCTATTCAAAGACGATAGCAGCAAAGTTTCCATTTCAGAAATCTCTATGCTAAGATGATTCTAGAAGGAAGCATATAGGGGGCAAAATTCGGTACCATCACGTTTGGAGGCGGTAACCGAGGCGAAGCGGGACTTCCTGCGCCAGGCGCAGAAGTCCCACCCCGGCAGCTAAATTGGGCTTACCTCCCCGGAGAGGAAGTGGAGCGCCCGACATTGCCCATGGCAGCCTCACAGGACTGGGGCACTAACCGCAGGAGCTCGGGGCCCTTCTGTAAAAGCGAACTCTGCATTGGGGAGAAGGGGCCACCACTACACCACTGGGGAGCGAGGTCCGTGTCGCGATGTTGCAGCCCGGCACAGAAGTCGGCCATTTTTAAAACAGTCAGTGCCACACCTCCCCTTTAATTTTCGGCCCGCGAGGACTGAAACCCGGTACACGACTCGCGAGGCTGGCACGTACATCACCCGTGGCAGCCTCAGAGTGCTAGTGAATTTTCATTCTGGGGCAAAAACGGATTGCTGGGCATGGTGATGACGTCGTCATGGCTGGCACAGCGGCACTACCGGCAGGAGCAGAGCGCTACTGGCTAGCGCCTCCACTAACTCCCGCAAACCTCTCCCCCAGTGTTCTTTTAACAAGACGTCACAACAAAAATTGATTAAAAAAAAAAATAAGTTCAAATGATCATTTAACATACAGCATTAAAATATTTCTTCGTCAACAGAAACATTTCATGTCATAAAAAAGGCTTCATTTTACTAAGTTGAAAGGATATATGTTCTTCAGAAAAAGAATCATTTTAGTGCAAATAAAGATAGATCTACAAATGCTGGCAATATACTTCAGGTTCAACAGAATCTGAAGTCACAGAGACCGATTAACATTTTGGGTGCAGATCCTTCATCTGACCTACAGTCAGCCCAAAATGTCAGCCTGTTTTTTTTTCCCTTAATAGTGCTGATGGAGCACTTAATGGCATTGTTTTAGTGTTCTACTTAGAAATATTACCTCAGTAACACTACCCTAACAAGATTCCAGTTTACATTCAGTCCCACTCCAGGGGCTTGAGCACAAAAAAAAAATCTAGGCTAACACTCCAGTGCAATGCTGAGGAAGTGCTGTTGGAGGTGCCGTCTTTCGGATGAGACATTAAACTGAGGCCCCATCTGCCCCCTCAGGTGGACGCAAAAGATCCCATGGCACTACTTCAAAGAAGAGCAGGGGAGTTATCCCCAGTGTCGTGGCCAATATTTATCCCATAATCAACATCACCAAAACAGATTATCTGGTCATTATCACATTACTGTTTGTGGGAGCTTGCTGTGCGCAAATTGGCTGCAGCGTTCCCCACATTACAACAGTGACTACACTCCAAAAAGTACTTAATTGCTGTAAAGCGCTTTGAGACGTCCGATGGTCGTGGAAGGCGCTATATAAATCCAAGTCTTTTCTTTGAATGTACTCCACAAAGCCATTGGATTCTTTCGAGAAAGATGATTAAACCAGAGATTTCCACATCCACCAATATCGCAGTCTGGTCATGAAGCAATGGCCCTTTTTTACCTAGTTCCTAATCAAATTCAGATGCTACTGTGCTACAGAGGAACTACAATATATTCCAGTTAAATAAAGTATTGCCAGAAGAAAATACTTTGGTTGAATAGGTACTCACCTGAAATGAGGTAGCCTGCAGTCAGACCAACATTTAATTTTACCAGTTTAGGTTCCCCCCTGTAAATAGCAAAAAAACAGAAGTTTACATTTCACAATAATAATCAGTGTTCAAATTTACCACTTTCAGCATGGAACCCCTTGGTTATTGAATCACAATAGACCAGGATGGTGCCAGGTTTGTGCAGTGGTTGGAGCAGCCTCAACAACCAAGAAACTCATGCTGGAAGGGAATGTATGTGGATATTTGGCCCCGCTGTGGTGCCCTTGCAGTTGAACAGCCTGCCAAAACGCTATCAAAGCTCACATATAAATAACTGCCATTTGGGCGTAGTACCAAAAGGCAAATTTCAACTAGAAACTGTACCCTAACAAGGAGTCAGTGCCTGCAGGAGAGATGGGGACAGGGGGAAATTGAAGAGGGAAAAGTGGTTAAGAAGCACATGGCATAATGGAGTTTTATTTTTTTTCATTTCTTCTCCACCCATAACCAGCATTTTCATGCACAAATTATTATTTTTTTTAATTTCAGATTGTAACAGAGACTTCATGTATTCTGCATGAATATGTCTACATTTTCTAAACAAACAATACTGGCAATTTGATCTTTCATTTGTTGCCATTCATGTTCAAAGTTCAACCAGGCAGAAGGATAAAGAAGTCCTTAAGGTTTTATGCTTCAATCATTTAAAATCAGAAAGCAAACAAGCATGAAGCAGAAATTAGTGTCAAATGATTTGATTGGACATGAATGTTCAGACTTCCAACAGGTTTAACAACAATGTGTATTTATATAGTGCCTTTAACGTAGTGAAACGTCCCAAGGGCTTCACAGGAGTATTATGAGGCAAAATATTTGACACCGAGCCACAAAGAGAAATTAGGAAGGGTTTTGTCAAAGAGGTAGGTTTTAAGAAGCGTCTCAAAAGGAGGAGAGAGGTAGAGAGACGGACAAGTTTAGGCAGGAAATTCCAGAGCTTGGCACTTAGGCAACAGATCAAGTTCTATGCTTAAGGGAAATGCCAGAAAATTAAACACACATTTACTATCCAAGTGTAAAATCACATTTTGATGACATTTTAAATAGAAAATAGTCTCCCAAACAACGTTGTCCTCAATGCTGGAAGTCAACATCTCCCAATTAGTTTGTGATTTTGTTGGGCATGGTCAAGTCAAATGTATTTCTCTACCTGTCCCATATAGACATTCAAAATAAATGGCAAAACTACTCACATATCAAAGAATGCTGGGAAATAAAGTTTAAAATATCCATTTATTTTCTCATATCAGAACATATGAACAGGAGTAGACCATTCAGCCCCTCAAGAGTATTCCACCATTCAATGAGATCATGGCTGATCTATATCCTAACTTCATCCACCCGTCTTGGCTCCATATCCCTTAATACCCTTGGCTGGCAAAACTCTATCGGATCTCCGAATTGAAATTATTAATTGAGCTACTACCCTTTGCACGAAGAAGTGTTTCCTAACTTCTCTCTTGAATGGCCTGGTTACAGAAACATAGAAACATTGAAAATAGGTGCAGGAGTCGGCCATTCGGCCCTTCGAGCCTGCACCGCCATTCAATATGACCATGGCAGATCATGCATTTCAGTACCCCATTCCTGCTTTCTCTCCATACCCTTTGTTCCCTTTAGCCGGGAGGGCTACATCGAACTCCCTTTTGAATATATCTAACGAACTGGCCCCAACAACTTTCTGTGGTAGAGAATTCCACATGCCCACAACTCCTCTGAGTGAAGAAGTTTTTCCTCATCTCGGTCCTAAATGGCTTACCCCTTATCCTTAGACTGTGACCCCAGGTTCTGGACTTCCCCAACATCGGGAACATTCTTCCTGCATCTAACCTGTCCAATCCTGTCAGAGTTTTATATGTTTCTATGAGATCCCCTCTCATTCTTCTAAATTCCATTGAATACAAGCCTAGTCGATCCAGTCTTTCTTCATATGTCAGTCCTGCCATCCCAGGAATCAGTCTGGTGAACCTTTGCTGCACTCCCTCAATACCAAGAATGTCCTTCCTCAGATTAGGAGACCAAAACTGTACACTATATTCAAGGTGTGGCCTTACCAAGGCCCTGTAGAACAACAGTAAGACATCCCTGCTCCTATACTCGAATCCTCTCGCTATGAAGGCCAACATGCCATTTGCCTTCTTTACTGCCTGCTGCACCTGTATGCCAACCTTCAATGACTGATGTACCATGACATCCAGGTCTCATTGCACCTCACTCTTTACCAATCTGTCACCATTCAGATAATAATCAGCCCTCCTGTTTTTACCACCAAAGTGGATAACCTCACATTTAGCCACATTATACCGCATCTGCCATGTATTTGCCCATTCACCTAACCTGTCCAAGTCACCCTGCAGCCTCTTAGCATCCTCCTCACAGCTCACACTGCCACCAAGCTTAGTATCATCTGCAAACTTGGAGAGATTGCATTCAATTCCTTTGTCTAAATCATTCATGTATATTGTAAATAACTGGGGTCCCAGCACTGAACTGCAGTACCCCACTAGTCACTGCCTGACACTCTGAAAAGAACCCGTTTATTCCTACTCTCTGCTTCCTGTCCGACAACCAGTTCTCTATCCACGTCAGTACATTACCCCAATACCATGTGCTTTAATTTTGCACACTAATCGCTTATGTGGGATCTTTTCAAAAGCCTTTTGAAAGTCTAAATACACCACATCCACTGGCTCCCCCTTGTCCACTCTACTAGTTACATCCTTAAAAAATTCCAGAAGATTTGTCAAGCATGATTTCCCTTTCATAAATCCATGCTGACTTGGACCGATCCTGTCACTGCTTTCCAAATGCGTTGCTATTACACCTTTTAATAATTGATTCCAACATTTTCCCCACTACTGATGTCAGGCTGACCGGTCTATAATTCCGTGTTTTCTCTCTCCCTCCTTTTTTTAAAAAGTGGGGTTACATTATCTACCCTCCAGTCCATAGGAACTGATCCAGAGTCTACAGAATGTTGAAAAATGACCACCAATGCATCCATTATTTCTAGGGCCACTTCCTTAATACTTGGGATGCAGACCATCAGGCCCTGGGGTTTTATCAGCCTTCAAACCTATCAATTTTCCTAACACAATTTGCTGACTAATAAGGATTTCCTTCGGTGCCTCCTCGCCAGACTCTCGTTCCCCTAGTATTTCTGGAAGGTTATTTGTGTCTTCCTTAGGTGAAGACAGAACCAAAGTATTTGTTCAATTGGTCTGCCATTTCTTTGTTCCCCATTAGACTTCACTTGATTCTGACCGTAAGGGACCTACATTTGTCTTCACTAATCTTTTTCTCTTCACGTATCTGTAGAAGCTTTTGCAGTCAGTTTTTATGTTCCCTGCAAGCTTACTTTCCTATTTTATTTTCCCCCTCCAAATGAAACCCTTTGTCCTCCTCTGCTGAATTCTAAATTTCTCCCAATCCTCAGATTGGCTGCTTTTCTTGGCCAATTTATATGCCTCTTCCTTGGCTTTAACACTATCCCTAATTTCCCTTGTAAGCCACGGTTGAGCCACCTTCCCCGTTTTATTTTTACGCCAGACAGGGATGTACAATTGTTGAAGTTCATCCAGGTGATCTTTAAATGTCTGCCATTGCCAATCCACTGTCAACCCTTTTAAGTATAATTTGCCAGTCTATCCTAGCCAATTTACATCTCATACTGTCAAAGTTACATTTCTTTAAGTTCAGGACTCTAGTCTCTGTATTAACTGTGTCACTCTCCATCTTAAATGAAGAAATCTACCATATTATGGTCACTCTTCCCCAAAAGGCCTCGCACAACAAGATTGCTAATTAGTCCTCTCTCATTGCACAACACCTAGTCTAGGATGACCAGCTCTCGAGTTGGTTCCTCGACATATTGGTCTAGAAAACCATCCCTTATACACTCCAGGAAGTCCTCCTCCATTGTATTTCTACCAGTTTCGTTAGCCCAATCTATATATAGATTAAAGTCACCCATGATAACTGCTGTACCTTTATTGCATGTATCCCTAATTTCCTGTTTGGTGCCATCCCCAACCTCACTATGACTGTTTGGTGGTCTGTACACAACTCCCACTAGCGTTTTCTGCCCTTTGGTGTTCCGCAGCTCTACCCATACGAGGCTTGTTTATGCAATCTAACCTTTGGAGCCCTGGTAAAATTCTCTGCTGCACTTCTTCCAAGGCCAATATATCCTTTCTAAGGTGCGTTGCCGAAAAATATACACAGTTCTCTAGATGTGGTTTAACCAGGGCTTTGTATAGCTGTAGCAAAACTTGCCCCTGCCACACACTTTATATTCTAGCGCTCTAGTTATAAAGTCTAACGTTCTCAGGCATTTTTGATTTTTTTTTGGTACCTGACTACTACATTTTAGTGATCTATGTGCACTGTATGGACACTAGGAACATTGCAATAGGCAACATTATGTTGGTTATTTAGTGGTGACCAGACAAGAATGCAGTAAATTGTCTGTGTTCTGGGGATAGATACTGTTTTCTGTCGCCGAGAGCGTGAGTTTCGAAGGCTGTGTTGCCTGCCCTGGTGCCAGGGTTGAGGATATCTCCTCTAGGCTGGAAAGGAACTTGGAGTGGGAGAGGAAAGATCCAGTTGTCATGGTCTACATAGGTACCAACAACATAGCTAGGACAAAGAAAGAGGTTCTGTTGTGGGAGTATGAGCAGCTATGGGCTAAATTAAAAAGCAGAACCACAAAAGGTAATAATCTCTGGATTACTACCCGAGCCACAAGCAAATTTGCACAGAGTAAATAAGATCAGAGAGATGAATGCATGGCTCAAAGATTGGTGCAGGAGAAATGGATCTCGATTAATGGGGCACTGGCACTAGTACTGGGATAAGAGGGAGCTGTTCCTTTGGGACTGGCTTCACTTGAACCATGCTGGGACCAGTGTCTTGGCAAATCGAGTAACTAGGCCTGTAGATAGGGCTTTAAACAAAATTGTGAGGGGGGAGGGATCAGGTGAGCGGACATTTAAAAAAAGTCAAAAAGAAAGGAGAAGGCAATAGTGTAGGGTAGCGATAGGTGTAATGATAACCAGAGTGTGACAAGAAGGGACAGAGCACCTGAACATAAGAGTGCAGAGAGTGGAGTTAGAGTAAGGAAAAATGGTAAAACGACAAAATTAAAAGTTCTTTATCTGAAGGCATGCAGCATTCGCAATAAGATAGATGAGTTGACGGCACAAATAAAAATAAATGAGTATGATCTGATAGCCATCACAGAGGTGTGGTTGCAAGGTGACCAAGGCTGGGAACTGAATATTCAGGGTTATTTGCCATATCGGAAGGATAGGCAGAAAGGAAAAGGAGGTGGGATAACTTAATAAAGGATGAGATCAGTGCAGTAGTGAGAAATTATATTGGCTCAGAAAATCAAGATGTAGAATCAGTTTGGGTGGAGATAAGAAATAATAAGAGAAAGAAGTCACTGGTGGGAGTAGTCTATAGGCCCCCTAACAGTAGCTACACCATAGGACAGAGTAAAATCAAGAAATAATGGAGGCTTGTAAGAAAGGTACAGCAATAATCATGGGCTATTTTAATCTTCTTATTGATTGGCCAAATCAAATTTTTCAAAGGTAGCCTTGAGGAAGAGTTCATAGTGTATTCAGGATGGTTTCTTAGAACAACATGTTGTGGAACCAACCAGGGAACAGACTATTTTAGATCCCTAAAAGTAGGTCAGGTCGATAAGGTGGTTAAAAAGGCATACGGAATGCTTGCCTTTATTAGCCAAGGCATAGAATACAAAAGCAGGGCGTTTATGCTTGAACTGCATAAACACTGGTTAGGTCACAGCTGGAGTACTGCGTGAAGTTCTGGTCACTGTATTACAGAAAGGACGTGATTGCACTGGAGAGGGTATGCAGGAGATTTACGAGGATGTTGCCGGGAGTGGAGAATCTAAGCTATGAGGACAAATTAGATAGGCTGGGTTTGTTTTCATTCACATAGAGGAGGCTGAGGGAGACCTCACTGAAGTGTATAAAATTATGAGGGGCCTAGATATAGTGGATAGAAAGCGCCTATTTCCCTTAACAAGGGGGTCAACAACTAGGGGGCATAAATTTAAAGTAATTGGTAAAAGGTTTAGAGGGGATTTGAGGAGAAATTTCTTCAGAGGGTTGTGGGGGCCTGGAACTCACTGCCTGAAAGCAGGGTAGAGGCAGAAACCCTCACCACATTTAAAAAGTACTTGGATGTGCACCTGAAGTGCTGTAACCTGCAGGATTACGGACCTAGAGCTGGAAAGTGGGATTAGGCTGGATAGCCTGGACACGATGGGCCGAAATGGCCTCCTTCCATGCTGTAAACTTCTATGACTGGATTAATTAATGATCTCATAGTAAAGGATCCTCTTGGGAAGAGTGATCATAGCATGGTAGAATTTCAAATTCAGTGAGGGCGAGACAGTTAGGTCTCAAACTAGTCTCCTGAACTTAAATAAATAAAGGCAATTACAAAAGGTATGAAGGCAGAGTTGGCTAAAGTGCACTTGGAAAATAGATTAAAGGGTAAGTCTGTAGAAAAGCAGTGGCAAACACTTGAGATATTTCATAACTCTCAGCAAAGATATATTCCAGTGAGAAAGAAAGACTGAGAAGGATGAACCATCTGTGGCTAACTAAGGAAGTAAAGGGTGGTATCAAATTGAAAACAAAGGCATACAATGTTGCAAAGATTAGTGGGAGGCCAGAGAATTGGGAAATGTCTGGAAACCAGCAAAGGATGACAAAAAAAAAGGTAGATGATGAGAGTAAACTAGCAAGAAATATAAAAACAGACAGCTAGAGCTTCTATTGGGTATATATTTTTTTTAAAGTAGCTTAAGTAAACATTGGTCCCTTCGAGGATGAGACTGGGGAATCAATAATGGCAAACAGAGACTTTGAACAAATATTTTGTATCGTTCTTCGGTAGAGGACACTAAAAGCATCTCAATAATTGATAATCAAGGGGCTATTGGGAGGGGAGAACTTAAAACAATCACGATCACTAGAGAAAAAGTACTAGACAAACTAATGGGGCTAAAGGTGGACTAGTCCCCTGGACCTTGTGTCCTGCAGCTTAGAGTCTTAAAAGAAGTGGCTGCAGAGAGACCAGATGCAATCTACCAAAATTCTCTGGATTCTAGACAGGTCCCAACTGATTGGAAAACCGCAAATGTAGTGTCCCTATTTAAGAAAGGAGGGTGACAGAAAGCAGGAAACTATAGACCAGTTAGCCTAACATCTATCATTGGGAAAATGCTGGAGTCCATTATTAAGGAAGTAGCAGCTAGACATTTAGAAAATCATAACACAGTCAAGCAGAGTCAGAATAGTTTTATGAAAGGGAAAGCATGTCTGACATATTTCCTAGAGTTCTTTGAGGATGTAATGAGCAGGGTGGATAAGGGGAACCAGTAGATGTTGTGTATTTGGATTTCCAGAAGGCGTTCGATAAGGTGCCACATAAAAGGTTACTGCACAAGATAAAAGTTTACGGGGTTGGGGGTAATATATTAGCATGGATAGAGGATTGGCTAACAGAAGGCGGAGAGTTGGGATAAATGGGTCATTTTCAGGTTGGCAAAATGTAACTAATGGGGTGCCACAGGGATCAGTACTGGGACCTCTACTATTTACAATCTATATTAATGACTTGGATGAAGGGATCGAGTGTAATGTAGCCAAATTTGCTGATGATACAAAGATGGGTGGGAAAGCAAGCTGTGAGGAGAATGCAAAGAATCTGCAAAGGAATATAGGCCGGCTAAGTGAGTGGGCAAAAATTTGGCAGATGGAGTATGGGAAAATGTGAGGTTATCCACTTTGGTTGGAAAAATAAAATTATTTAAATGGGGACAGATTACAAAACGTTGAGGTACAGAGGGATCTGAGGGTCCTTGTACACGAAACACAAAAGGTTAGCATGCAGGTACAGCAAGTAATTTGAAAGGCAAATTGAATGTTGGCCTTGCAAGGGGGATGAAGCATAAAAGTAGGGAAGTCCTGCTACAAGTGTACAGGGTGTCAGTGAGACCACACCTAGAATACTGCGTACAGTTTTGGTCTCCTTATTTAAGGAAGGATATACTTGCATTAAAGGCAGTTCAGAGAAGGTTCACAAGGTTGATTCCGGAGATCAAAATATTTTAAGAAGAAGGGTTGAGCCTATACTCATTGGAGTTTAGAAGAATGAGAGGTGATCTTATTGAAATGTATAAGATTCTGAGGGATTCTCTAGATGCAGAGCAGCTGTTTCCCCTTGTGGGGGAATCTAGAACTAGGAGGCATAGTCTCAGAATAAGGGGTCGCCCATTTAAAACGGAGACAAGGAGGCATTTCTTCTCAGAGCAGTGGAGGCTGGGTCATTGAATATATTTAAGGTGAAGATAGACAGATTTTTGAACGATGAGAGTCAAGGGTATTGGGGAATGTGAGTTCGGGCCAAGATCAGATCAGCCATGATCTTATTGAATGGCCTATTCCTGTTCCTATTTCTTATGTTCTCTTTAAGGAGCATCATTTTACAGCACACTTTTCATCTCTCTAGTTTCTGACCACAACCGAAGAGACTCAAAACAGCCAGGCCAAGTAGGTTTCTTACCAGATAGGATCTGCATTAACAGCATCATCGAACCACAACAAGTACACACACAATAGCCCAACCACCAGAGCATGGAATGTGGATACTACCCTAAAAAAAAAGTGAAAATGCAGATTGGGCATCATGGATTTATTCTGTATAGCCTACAGTCAGTTTAATATGGAAGATTCCTTCCATCATTTATAGCAAAATCACATGCAACTATACAGAGAATTCATTAATGATTTCAGCAAAATAAAGCCAACCAAGGAATCTTTCCCCTTAATCTTGTAATTATGACATTTTCTTTAAAGCTTAGTAAAATATAGAATCAATGCCTAGCACAGAAACAGGCCATTCGGCTAAACTGGTCTATGCTGTCATTTATACTCCGCACAAGCCTCTTTATACTCCAATTACCTCTTCCCATGCTCTAACCCTCAATTTCCTTCTCCCTCATATATGCATCAGGCCTCACCTTAAATGTGTCAATGCTATTCACTGCAACCACTGTGTCTGTGAGTTCCACATTCTCACCACTGCATGTAAAGAAATTCCTCCTAAATTCTCATTTGATCCGTTTGTGGCTATTTTGGACCCCTGCCACCCCAAGTAGAGACCATTTCACAACATCTACAATTTTAAAAATCTCCATCAGTTCTGCTCTTACTCTTCTATTCTCCAATGAAAAAGAAAGACTTGCATTTGAAAAGGGCCCCAACCTGCTCAATCTTTCCTCTCAGCTCTGGTAACATCATGAATTGGGTTCAAAATTACTCCTTTACACACAGTTACCCAAACAACAGTTTGATTAAATCACTGCAAAAAAAAAAATCCACTGGTACTTGAACCGCTCTGCACACAAAATGGAAATATTTACGAATGCAAAACATATCCAGTATGGAACAACATCCAATGCT
The DNA here is from genome assembly GCF_044704955.1 of Pristiophorus japonicus. Lineage (NCBI taxonomy): Eukaryota > Metazoa > Chordata > Chondrichthyes > Pristiophoridae > Pristiophorus > Pristiophorus japonicus. Next base: position 30,307,307 of record NC_091984.1, on the reverse strand, counting down.
GTGCTTCAAATGTACTTGTTACAACCTCAACAATTCAAACAATGGAATGTTTTTAATCCAGTCAAAGGAGATAATATAAAACTTCTGAAAGGCATTACAATCCTGTGTAGAGTAAGGAACACCAACTCTGGAATAAACACCATGCAATTTCTAGTTCCAAACTCAAAGCAGAGTAAATTTCACACCATACAGTGCATTCTTCAATCTAATATCTCAAATCATATCGATGTGATTAACAGCATTCCAAAACCACTATTTATAAAACAATGATAATCCAATTATAAAACCAGTGCCTGCTCTCCAGTGTTCCGTTTTCTTTTGTTTACGAAGCATGTCTCTACCAAATAAACCAGAGTTCTTTGCACTGTTCCCCTTCAGAAGGTTTCCTTATTATTTAGTTAATCCCAAGAATAGTTTTTTTGTTTTAAAAGCTACTTAGTCATCAGTAGCAGGTACAGTAGTGCAGTGGTTATGTTACTTGACTGGCAACGTAGAGGTCGTGAATTGAAATCCCACCATGGCAAGCTGTGAAACTGGCTTGAATAATTCCGTGCATTAGCACCACGAGAATTGCCAGATTGCTGTAAAAACCCGACTAGCTTTCTAATCTCCTTCAGGGATGGAAACCTGCCACTCCCACGCAGTCTGGCCTACATGTGACTCCAATCCACAACACAGGGTTAACTCTAAATGCCCTCTGAAGTGGATGAGAAAACAACTCAGTTGTAAACGAAAACATCACATCTAGGGACGGAGGATAAATGCAGCCTTGCCAGCATCATGACATCCCAAAAATAAAAATGTTCAAAGCAAAACAAGCTCGCTTTACTCATTCTGAACATTTTAAACATAAATGATTTATGGAAAATTATATAGTGCAGCCCTTAAATGAGGCTTGGTTTAAAGAGGATGTCTGGTTGTACCATTATACAACTCCACCTTGAAAATTGCCCTTTATTAGATATTCTTTATTATACATTTAAACCAAACTACTAAATAAAAGTTGACTGGGGAAACATAATACATCAGGAAAATTTTCCCATCCCAATAGTTTTCCATTTTTAAAGATAATTTACCTTGGGCAACACAATGAATGACAGAAAATAAATTTTCATCAAGGAGTTCTGATGCCAGTCACAAGATCATGAGATGGGGAACAAATCAAAGTCAGTCACCCCACACCATACTCATTGAACTTCAAGTGGTAGGGCATGCAGAAGCACTGGCAGAGTCTGCTCGGCCACACAGACGTACTGGCAAAGTTTGCAAGCAGTTTACCGGACCGGACCATCTCCTTGGATGCCTGGAGATGGTGGACCACAGGGAGACTCCCAAGGAGGGCAGAAGTTTTATTAAAAAATTAGTTTTAAGGTTTACCAAAAAAAAAATTGACTGCAGTGTCTTAAGAGGAGAACGATTATCCTCAACTGCAGACAATATTGCAACCATGCCTTCATTTGACTTTGTCTATTCAAGTGCTGTATATTTCCTGCAAATAACCTCAAGAATGTATACCTGGAGTTCCATTCAGTCTTCTTAATGTCAGGCAGTGCTCGGAAACCCTTGCATAAATGCACAGATATCCTTCCACTTAAATAATGGAACATAATTTGAAATATAGTGAAACTAGTTACTGCGACAATCAGCCAATCAAGCGAAGCCATGACCACTGGACCCCTGTAAGAAAATAAACAATTGGTAAAATATTCCAAGTAAAACAAGATTAATAAATCAATTCAATAACCTAACAGTAAATTACTGTTTAAGTTCATATTTACTTTCACAGTTCCCAACAGAGCAGCCTAAATTAAACATTCCAAATCTCTCCAATCACCCTTTTTTAACAGAGATGGCTGGAAAGAAAATTAAATTACTTTCTAAAAATTTATTTGGAATCCAACAATAGTCCACAGATCTACAGTGAAGGACGTAGTAAAGCCACAATTCAGGCCAGAACAGATCAAATGGCAACAGACACTAATCTGGTAAAATAAAGATGTTGAGAAATATTAAGGGTGATTACATGGCTTTTAAATACAAAGAATCATGTGGACATGAGGACAGGTGCAATCAGTAAAGGTGATCAGAAGTCTGTAAACTAATTTTGTATATCTGGCAATCACTTATTGGTTCACGTAAAATGATAGCAGGAATCTGGAATTTGGGGACAAAAATAGTAGTTACATCACATGTAACTAGGCACATCACATCCATCTTTATTAAGCCAGATGGGAATAAAAAAGTTACTCAAGTTAAATATCAAATTTTCAGATACAACACACACACACACAAAGATAGCGAAAAAACAAGAGAAGTTTTTAATATCTTGGCGAGTTCATTTAATTTGTAAGATAAGCCGAAGGATTGAAAAGTGGTGTACATAACTCCATTTAACAAAGAGTACGAGACATGCCAGAAAACTACTGACCAGCAAATCTAAAAGGAGTTGTGGGTAAATGAAAAGCATTAGCTATTGAAAGGACAAAATCAGCAGGGATTCTGGGAAACAAGGGCTGGGAATCTCCTCAGAGCTGCTGCCACCATAACTGGAAACCCAGTTTGTGAGCATAAGCCAAGATTGTCAAACCTTCCGGATTGTCCAGGAATCTCCCAGGCATTGCTGTCAGCAACCCGGGAGAAAAGTACTTTGTTTCTGTGCTGGTGTAAAAACAGTAACCATACCCGTACACCTGAACATGTTTACAACTTGGCTGCACTGAAAGGAGAGGGGAAATCTCCACCATACCTCCATAATTCACTAACTCCCACAAAACCTGCAGTCTCAATATTTGTGTGCGGAACTGATTCAGGAGCCATAATTTCACTTGATTTAACATACAATTGTTAATAGCAAATTGCATTTATATTGAGCCTTTAGCATCCCAAAGAAATATCCCAAGACCCTTCCCACCAAGGTATAAAGGTGACAGATGTGCGTGTGTGACCAAAAGCTTGGTTGAATAGAGGGGCAGAGTCCTTGCCTGCTTTCAATTCTGAAAATTGAAACGCTGTTCTTCATCCACTAACCCACCTGCAAGATTCAGGATCTGAATTGACGTTTGAACTGGCAAGAGCAGAGTGAGGGGAAGCAGACAATGTGTCCTCTAAATGTGATCCGGTCTCCAGTGACTGAAGGTGATGGGAGAGGGGCAGTGTAGGTCAGTCTGTGCTGTGCAATGTTGTAGAATGGCCCAGGTTTAGCTTAGCGCTCAGTAGCAAAGGAACGGCGCTCGCCGTTCACTAGGTCAACAGCTGCCCAGAGAGTTTTCGCAGGCTTTTCCGTAGCAGTGACTTACTGTCATCAGGTGTCTGATCCAGCGCGATGACTTCTACAGGGGATCTGTGGCATGAGTAGGCCAAGCAACAGCAAGTCTCTTCCACCAATCAGACTGAAGAATCCTCATAGACAGAGTCTAAACCAGTAATTATAAACCAGGAAGTATAAATGATATCTAAATCATGTATATAAAGTGAAATAAAGGATGGGAAGGAAGTTGGAATGGAGAGATAAGAGACAGACAAAAGAAAAAAACAACTTTTAAAAAATCTCCAATACTAATTACATTCTGAAGGAATGAGATGCTACTTATAAAATTAAATTTTCAGTGTCAGATGTTGATTATAACTTAACACACCATTAAAAATTCACTTATAGCTGAATACACCTATTCCATCTTTTTCCAGGCACGAGTAACTAGTGGGCAAGTACTGCAGCATCACGCCCTTGCATGGATTTCAAAGCCGAGGCTATTGGCGAGGTTCTGTTATAGCGCAGCTTGTGGAGAAGCAGGGTAACACCTGTATGTACTCCAGAAGTCGCTGTTCAAATTTATTCCATAATAATGGCGACGCCAATAGCTTCACCATTAATCGCAATGCAAAAATCCGGGCCATTGTGTTTCATGATGGGAGTTAGGCAACTTTGGTGATTATCCCAGAGAACTGAGCCTCAACTCACTGAAGCAGGGATTCCACGGTGGGGTGTGGAAGTCAGTGAATTAAATGTTCGTTTTTGGTTTTATTTATTATTGTTTAGAACTTAGTGTATTGACAAAACAAATCATAAAATTGTACAAAAGCTTTGTTTGGAATTTACTTAGATCAATAATTTTTGTAGAATCAGTGGCATTTGCTTGGTTTTTCGCAGTAGTTTTTAATTTAAATATTACTTCTGCTTGCATCTTGCTATTCATTTGTGTTCTTGCTTTGATTTATAAATTGTTATAATTCATCTCAGTGAAATTTTTGTATTCTATGTAACAAAAATGATTGAAATATTTTATTTGGCCCTTGGTGATACTGAGACAGCCAACGAAGGTAAATGCAACAACATTTTTAAACAAAGTGATCAAAAGTCACCTGATTGGTTTAATGTATTCCTGGAGGTTCAGAGTTGGCAACCCAAGTATAAACACAGTTTCCACCACATGCAACCAAATGCGACCAAAGAAATGGCAGACCAGTTGAACAAATACTTTGGTTCTGTCTTCACGAAGGAAGACACAAATAACCTTCCGGAAATACTAGGGGACGAGGCTATAGGGAGAAGGAGGAACTGAAGGAAATCCTTATTAGGTGGGAAATTGTGTTAGGGGATTGAAGGTCGATAAATCCCTGGGGCCTGATAGTCTGCATCCCAGAGTACTTAAAGAAGTGGCCCTAGAAATAGTGGATGCATTGGTGATAATTTTCCAACAGTCTATCGACTCTGGATCAGTTCCTATGGACTGGAGGGTAGCTAATGTAACACCACTTTTTTTTTTAAAAAGAGGGAGAAAAAACAGGTAATTGTAGACCAGTTAGCCTGACATCAGTAGTGGGGAAAATGTTGGAATCAATTATTAAAGATGAAATAACAGCACATTTGGAAAGCAGTGACAGGATCGATCCAAGTAAGCGTGGATTTATGAAGGGGAAATCCTGCTTGACAAATCTTCTGGCAGTTTTTGAGGATGTAACTAGTAGAGTGGATGAGGGCGAACCAGTGGATGTGGTGTATGTGGACTTTCAAAAGGTTTTTGACAAGGTCTCACACAAAAGAATTGGTGTGCAAAATTAAAGCACATGGGATTGGGGGTAAATGTACTGACGTGCAGAGAGTCGGGATAAACAGGTCCTTTTCAGAATGGCAGGCAGTGACTAGTGGGGTGCCGCAGGGCTCAGTGCTGGGACCCCAGCTATTTACAATATACATTAATGATTTTAGATGAAAGAATTGTGTGTAATATCTCCAAGTTTGCAGATGACACTAAGCTGGGTGTTGGTGTGAGGAGGATGCTAAGAGGCTGCAGGGGGACTTGGACAGGTTAGGTGAGTGGGCAAATGCATGACAGATGCAGTATAATGTGGATAAATGTGAGGTTATCCACTTTGGTGGCAAAAACACGAAGGCAGAATATTATCTGAATGGCGGCAGATTAGGAAAAGGGGCGGTGCAATGAGACCTGGGTGTCATGGTACATCAGTCATTGAAAGCTGGCATGCAGGAACAGCAGGCGGTGAAGAAGGCAAATGGTATGTTGGCCTTCATAGCTAGGGAATTTGAGTATAGGAGCAGAGAGGTCTTACTGCAGTTGTACAGGGGAGGCCTCACCTGGAATATTGTGTTCAGTTTTGGTCTCCTAATCTGAGGAAGGACATTCTTGCTATTGAGGGAGTGCAGCGAAGGTTCACCAGACTGATTTCCGGGATAGCAGGACTGACATATGAGGAGAGACTGGATCGACTGGACCTGTATTCACTGGAGTTTAGAAGGATGAGAAGGGATCTCATAGAAACATATAAAATTCTGACGGGACTGGACAGGTTAGATGCAGGAAGAATATTCCCGATGTTGGGGAAGTCCAGACCAGGGGACATAGTCTAAGGATAAGGGGTAAGCCATTTAGGACTGATGAGGAGAAACTTCTTCACAGAGTTGTTAACCTGTGGAATTCCCTACCGCAGAGAGTTGTTGATGCCAGTTCATTGGATATATTCAAGGGGGAGTTAGATATGGCTCTTACGGCTAAAGAGATCAAGGGGTATGGAGAGAAAGCAGGAAAGGGGTACAGAGGTGAATGATCAGCCATGATCTTATTGAATGGTGGTGCAGGCTCGAAGGGCCGAATGGCCTACTCCTGCACCTATTTTCTATGTTTCTATGACAGTATGGTAACGGAGCAAGAGCAGCTCCGAGGAAATTCCTGGCCAAAGTCATGCTTTACTGTCCTGCTAGTGTTTCCACAAATATGTCTGCCACAATGGAAACACACTTATACATTGGGACTACAAACTCGAGAGGGGGTGAAAAATAAACTCACTTTCCTCCAAGCAGCATTCCCATTGTTACAATTCCAAGCCTCCCCCCAACTTTTGATACAACAGTGACTACAATGTGAAAAGTACGTTATTGGCTGCAAAGCATTTTGGGACATCCCGAGGTCGTGAAAAATGCAACATGAATGCGAGATTTGTGTTCACAGAAGACTGAAGTTTCCACAGGCAACCTTGCATTCCCTTCAGCCAGCAATTTAAAGAATTCAATGAATGGGAGTGGCTTGCTCAGCAATATACACTAATACTGGGTTATGTATTGGAAGTCTGCTGCCCGCCTGTACACTTCTGATCTCTTCCATTTGGGGAAATGGCACCACACTATCATACCATGTAATTTTGGCTAAAACTACGTCGTCAGATTTATTGAAAGAAATAAATTACATCATGGGGCTGTGTTAGCTCCAAATGCTAATCTAAATATGAATGGGGCACAGAATTAAAGTCAACCACTTTTCATCTAGTTTGATTAAAGCTGGGGCAACTAACAGAAATAATTCAGACACAAATTATCACCAAATGATGGTCAAAGACATTTATCTAACAAAGCTGATCATCCACAAGGACATTCGCGTCACAACAAAACCACCCTCTAAATTGGATAGGTATTTATTTTATTATGTGAAGTAATTGAGTACCATGCCTGTTTCTGTAAGACAAACTATGATTGGTTTTCCAATTTCTATTTATTTTTAGCCCATTATCCAACAATTAAAATCCTGACTTTGACCCAGAGAACAGTTGTCTGGATCGCTGCTGTTAACTCATATTTTATGATAACTGGACAGTACATGAACTTTTCTGTGCATCTGCCACTGTACATCGCTCTGCCTCTGTCCTACCATAGACTGAAAAAAAAACTTAGTGCAGTTGTATGTTTTTTTTTGCCATATGTAGTTTTTGTACCAACTGCATTTTTTTACATCTGTATGATGCAAAAACAATGTATTTGAGGTGTTTTAAACCATCTGCCTTTCCACCAGCTGCAGTGTAACCACATCTGATGTGAAGCAAACTTAAAATGTTCCCAGGTGGCACTTTTTTTTTTAAAGTTAATTTTTTAAATCCTTAGCATGTACAACAAAAATCTGTCCCGTCAGCTCTGATATAACACTCAAAATGTTTTACTGGCATTGAACACATTTCTGCACACACAGCTCTACACATGCATGTATACCTGTGCGCACAGAGCTCTGTTTGCAAATCAAGGAGTGACGTGCAGCCATTATAACTCAGCATTGCAAGCTCTTCATCATTCTGAAAGGAGCGACAATGTAAGAGTCCTATTTTTAAAGAGACACTCTGGATACTGTGGTGCCAGGCACACCTTCATGCAATGTGCCTATTTCCTAAAAGCTGGAATAGGCAAGTAACATTGCACACAAAATTTTACAGTAATGGAGTTTAAATTACACAGCAAGATCCCACCTGACTCTAAAAATGAATTTCACACGTCACCTACATTTGATTCAGCATAACGTACAAGAAATATTTATTAAAACTGCCAGTATTCTCTTACCACAACAACTTATATTTATATAGCGCCTTTAACATAGTGAAACATCCCAAGGCGCTTCACAGAAGCATTATGGGACAGAAAATTTGACAGAGCCACATAGGGAGAAATGATGGCAGGTGACCAAAAGCTTGGTCGAAGAGGTAGGTTTTAAGGAGTGTCAAAGGAGGAGAGAGGTAGAGAGACAGAGAGGTGCAGGCAGGGAATTCCAGAGCTTAGGACCTCGGCAACAGAAGGCACAGCCACCAATGGTTGAGCGATTATAAATCAGGGATGCTCAAGAGGACAGAATTAGAGGAGCGCAGACATCTCGGGTGGGGTTTGTGGGGCTGGAGGAGATTAGAGAGATAGGGAAGGGTGAGGCCATGGAGAGATTTGAAATCGAGGCGTTGCTTAACCGGGAGCCAATGTAGGTCACCGAGCACAGGGGTGATGGGTAAGCGGGACTTGGTGCAAGTTACGACACGGGTAGCCAAGTTTTAAATCACGTAGGGTAGAATGTGGGAGGCCAGCCAGGAGTGCATTGGAAGTCAAGTCTAGAGGTAACAAAGACATGGATGAGGACTTCAGCAGCGGATGAGCTGAGGCAAAGGCGGAGATGGGCGATGTTACGGAGGTGGAAATAGGCGGTCTTAGTTATGCTGCGGATGTGGTCAAAAGCTCATTTCAGGGTCAAATATGATTAAAGTAAATTTAACAAAAAGTGTTGCCACAGGAAATATAGGAGCCATATTTAAATAGACGAAGTGGACCACAAAAGTCCAAAGCATATCTCATAAAAGGTCCATCACCAGTGATGTCAACATTATTTGTGGAGATTGCTGAGAGCTGGAATACCCAACCAAGGGTGCACACAGCAATTTTTATTTGGGAGCGGAGAAAGAACAGGGAACAAATACATTTTAATACTTAAATCTGATGCACAGATTCAGTCATGCTAAAAAGCAAAAGGTAGTACATAATTGTAATTATATTACCTGAGTATTGAGTAGTAGGAGTCGAACAGTTACACCGTTGTCCTGGGGATTGAGCAAGATAAAATAACTGAGATTTTGAATGCCACTAGTATCTCAGCAGTTCTGGTTCCTGTGTGTCTAACCAGCTTTCTGTGCGTGCAAGTCAGGCTAAATGAGACAAAACAGCAGAATGGGGGGAAAAGAGGAAACACATAAAAAAGGTGCTATACCAACAGCTTACTACCACCTTCCTAAACCCCACTGACCAAGAAGTGGACCAATTTATAAGTATCTAATAATTGAGGGTGCTCATACAGCTAATAGTAATCTGATTGTTGAAAATTAAAAGTCTACAGACTTCTGCACGTTCAATAAGAAAATCCACATGTAGCTCAAGAAACATGCAGCTAAATTACTGTTACTACTCAATGTCCCACTAGTTAAAGACACACCAACTATAGGCCACCTTGATTTCCAACCATCGAGATATACCTCTTTAAATGAATGCATCAGTAATTCTCAGCCTACTTTGACAGAATATTTATCAGAAATCTAGAGTGCAACATGAAATAAATTTTTTTAATCAATTAGAGTAAAGCTTCCCGTTACTCCATCCCAGCAATATGCTTCAAATCCAACCACAGAAACAGGATCTCCTACTATTCCATAATGACAACCAAATGCTTTTAAAAGAAAAAAAAAATTTGTATATTGGACTCCAACCCACTTGAAATTGGGTTGAAATGCTTAAATTCAATTTACTTAGCTGAATGATTGAGAAGACGTTCAGCCCATCCGTCTGCGTTGCATTAGAATCTTGGTTTCAGAGATCTAATACAGTCGCCCTGCCCGTTACCAAGCAAACCAGCTAACAAATACAGTAACTTGTTTACTGTACTAGTGTCCTTGTCCAACGGACTTGAAAAGGCTGCAATCTGTAGCAGTGTAGACACAGATCACAATCTGGTGTTGGGAGCAAGCCTGCCATAATCACTCAAACACTAATACCTTCATGATGATGACTATCATTAAAAAGAAAACGCCAAAAATGTTATGGGAAACAAACTTTAACAGCCTGCCTACTCCCTATTCATTTTTTTCTTCACCCCAATAGATGTTGTACCATTATGACATACAGCCTGGTTAACAGTTGCAGGGTAACCTTAACAGTACACTTGTGGAAATTATACATTGCAACATACAATGCACAATATCTAAATCTGCAAGATACGTGTAACAATTTATTTTCCATCAGAAGGAGACAAGGAATGTGCTCGCAGACTGAAAAAGGTGTGCAAACACAGCACCGCGCTTTGATTGGTGCGACAATTTTGTTGGAACTTCATGGCTCCAGCAAAAAAAACTCACTAAAATCAGGAACTTGCCACGTAAGGAATCACAGGCACAAAGTTGTATTCTAACACCATGCCAGCATTCTAATGTTTAGCCGGCATGAGCTGTACTTAAAAATTAAAGTATTCATTATGAATAACCTCATACATAGGCTGCTGCATCATACACCAAGTGGTTACACCACACATCAACACAACCAAATTGGGTGGCTTTCTACACACAATTTTCTGCATCATCCAAAAAAATTGGGTAGCAAAAAGAACAGATGTAAATTAATATATAGGAATGATAGCAAACCAGATTGATGCCTCTACTGTATCAGATAGATAGAGCAAGTAAAGGATTCAACCCAGGCTAAAAATTCAACTCCCAGACTAAAAATATACCATCTTCCATACTCTGCATAAGTATGAGGATATTCATAATAAATACCTGCATCCTCAGTGTGTTTGAGTCAACTCATTACACTCTGCTAGTTTCCCAGTGCCTGCAAACAGTAGGACTCCTTCCTACCCTCTCTTAATCTTTCCTGCCATCTACAATCTTCAGAAGGCTTTTTTTTAAAAAAAAACAAGCAAACTTGGATTTGCTTATACATGACTTGCTGATTCACCTTTTCTTCAACATAGTGCACTGTGGCTCTGACTTCCTATGTAAAAACGTTTTTAAAATCATTGAATAGTCATGTTCTCATCCTCCTCACCACCATCTAAAAAAAGTAACCCCAACACATTGGGTGTTCTCTTCCCAGTCTGTTTCATTTCTCGACCGACTTACAGTATCAGGTTTTTTAATCAGTGTTGTCTCAGCCAAGTCACATTCTCTCTCTCTCTCTCTCTCTCAAGAGGAAAAGGCCTTTTCTCGCAAGGCTGGGGGTATATGAAGGAGAAGAGACTACAGTTTGGGTTAAATCTTCCCTCCCTCCCCTCAATGCCTGTGTGCTGGATATTGTGAGACTTTACCTGGGCAGCGAGGGAGGGGCTGGCCAGGAGATGTTCGGAGGCCGGGCCTGGATCGGACTGCCTCACCGCTCGGCTCCTCCGTCTTATCTTATAACTAAATAGATAAGATGAGGAGAGAAAGAGAGAGAGAGAGAGAGAGAGGAAAACAACAAAGCCAGCCGCCGGTTGCGGGTGGATCACAGGCAGGGAAATGGTTGCTTTCCCCCGGCCGAGGCCTGGCTCACCCTCAGGGGCGCGGCCTCACCCCCCAGGACCAGCCGCCGACCCTCTCCCCCACCCCCGACCCCCGCCATCGCCGGCAGTAGCCGGGGCCCGGGTAATTTACCCCCTCTCTCCGCTCCCTGTCCCCCGGCTCCATCTCCTCACCAGCGCCGGGCAACCATCCGCTCCAAACATCAGCAGCCGTTGCTCCTCTTAAAGCCACACTCCCAAACCCATTGGCCCTCTTGGAACTTGTTTTGACTTTTCTTCCTTCGGTTACGCTTTTCTTCACCTCGATGCATTTAAAAAGAAAAGGTGCGTTTTCTGGGGTTTTTTTTAAAGTTAAGAAACACATCAACCTTCCCTCTCCGGCAAGCTCCTGGCACTCTCACTTCTCACCATGTGTCTTGCATGCTGAGTTCTCTCTCTCTCTCTCTCTCTCAATATAGCTGTTCTTTTCGCCACTAGGGTCAATGTCATTCGTTCCAACTGGAAGTCGGTCGACACATTAAATAAACCCCTTCTGGTCTGGAGAGTGTTTCACCAAACACGCACAAAAAACTGGTTTTGAACCACCTTCAGAAACTTCACCCACCCTCACAGACACAGACCTGTTTAGTTTAACTGAGTAGGTTTGTGTCTGTGTGTGTTTGGATTGGGTGGGACGTTAAAAACAGTCACTATTTTCAGATCTGCAGGCATACCAAGTATGTTAATGATCTCGTTTTCTATGCAATTCAAATTTATTTTCAAATTAGTCAATTATAAGAAAGGACCAAGTTGGAAGCATTTTATCTTTTCAGATGCTGATGGGCTTGCTGTGCATTTTGAGATTTTATTGGGGATTTGTTTTAAAATGCAAGCAAATACTAAAAACTGAACCTTATTGAAACTGTGGACACTGAAAAAAACATACATGTGTTACATGAGGGATACTCATCCAAGTTGCAAAGGATTTGGATGTCTTTACCAAAAATATTCAATCATCAACAATGCAAATGTTTTGTCGTGAAAGGTGCTATATAAATGCAACTCTTTTTTCTTTTGTTTTAAAAGGTATTTGCCCACCAGTTGAAACAAAGTATTGGATTTTCAGCATGTTCTTTTAACTCACGACCATACTCCACACTCCTCTTTTCTTGATCACTGGGTATCTTTGAGTCCCTGGCCCAAGACCACCCTAAGTGGAGGAAATGCATCTGAGAGGGTGCTGAGCACCTCGAGTCTCAATGCCGAGAGCATGCAGAAATCAAGGGCAGATTCGGGAAAGAACGTGAGGCAAACCAGTCCCACTCACCCCTTCCCTCAGCGACTATCTATCCCACCTGTGACAGAGTCTGTGGCTCTCGTATTAGACTGTTCAGTCAACAAAGAACTCACTTCAGGAGTGGAAGCAAGTCTTCCTCGATTTTGAGGGACTGCCTATGATGATGATGATCTCAACCGTTCAGAGTATGGAGTAAATCTAATGCAATAGATGTGCCTATCTCACAACGCAGAATGGAATACCTCGAAGGATGGAATGAAATTCAAATTAGCATATGACACATTGCTGTAACGGGGAAAACTCAAATATAAAGCTATTATCGAGAACTAAGTGCCTACCTATATATAGATCAGGAACAAATATATTGTAACCAATATAGAACAGTTTAGTTTTAAGGGTTAAATCTGTGTGGTAGGAAACCCCAACTGCAGCAGAACAGAAGACTTGTGAAACTTGAGCAATTTGTTTTTCATCAGTTGATCTAATTAGAACCTGATCTACAGCCATGAATTAAACTTGCATCAGCTAGATCCAAATTGGATTGTGTTTTGACCTGGTTACATTTAGCAACAGAGCCATAGAATTTTCCACTAAAAAACTCTTTTGATGATTTGGGTAATTAAAACATGGTATGCTGCAAAATTTTCCTTTGCTAAGGAGTCAGCTAGGGAAAAAATTGCCAGAGACTCTTAATTGGTATCCAAGGACCCTTGCTGGACAAAATTGAGCTCAGTTGTGATGCCACCTGAAGTTGAATAATCTGGGGTCAGGAAATTGAATATTTTTTACACAGCTATTCAGTATTTTGTTTTTTTGCAGTCAGTTTATTACCTTTGTTTTTTGTACACCATATCTCTTATTTTCTCTCATCTCTTGGAATTAGGCATGGAGAGTCAGCTGAGTGTTTATTTTGCACACAAATCAAGACCAGGCCTCCATTACAGATATTAAACAAGCAGACGAGTTCTAAATAAGCATTTCTTTCAGCAAACCAAAACACATATTAAATAATCTGGTTTAATTTATGGTTCCTGCCTGGCTAGAGGCTCAAATATGATGTTTTAGCAATTTTGATACAAATTATAATAATTTTCAAAGCTTATCAGGAGAGGAAGATTAAATACAGCAAACTTACCTACAAATATTGAATATTCAGATTAACAGTGGGCTTTTACAGTGAGGACTAAAACCCCAATATTTAAGAAAAACTTGCATCTTTCCTTCTTCAACAGATATCTCTTAAACAGTATATATGTTACCAAAGAATAACACCAGCCAGAGGCTTCTACTTCTGCACACACTCATTTTTCCATTCATTGATTTTAGTAGGTCAATGCGGCAGGCAAGCGGAAAAGCCCTGCCTATATATCTATAATTCAGAACGTTTTATCCAGAACACCCCTCCTTATTTGAATAATAGGACAGTCCTTCTTCCTCTGTTAATTTAACCCTTTTTATGCTGTTGTTCTTGTATTTTCTTTCCAATGCAAATCAATAGAAGATAGTCAACCATTCAGAACATGTTACAAAATAAAGAGCAAAGTAAATTTAAATGGCAACGTTTTATCTGTCACACTGGCACTCACTCATGAATCATGAATGAAGCAGAGATTTCTTCTTAAAATAAAGAAAAACATTAAAGTAGTGCAATCATTTTGAACTGTGAAATTTTGAAACATTAAAATTGCAAATGTATAACAATGTTTTTCATTGGAATTAGACAGGCTTTGGATAGTTTGTCTTATTTAGTAAGGCACATGTGAAGTTGTTATCAGCAAAACTAATCTTATACTGGGAAGCAGCTGGTGCAGGTGAACTACCTTTGTGGATATCTGAACGGAATATATGGAATTAAGGACAGTAAAGTAAACGGGATATATGAAAATGTATAAGGCATGGAAGAATAGCTGGGAGAATGTCAGATTGCAAAAAGTGCAACATCAGCATAGCTAACAGTCTGTCTCAAGGTTTCAAGTCACTAATCCTGCCAATAATATATAATTGTAACATGAAATACATCTGCAGAATTGCAAGGTCTCAGTTAATAGTCACACCATTAAATTGAAACATTTGGAGGCAATACTTGAGCTTTCAAGAAGAACATCTCATATAGATTGACTAATGAGTGGCTGAGTTAGACTGTCAATCCATTTGTATTTTGCTATCTGATTTCAAAACTGTATAACTGTTAACGCTTTACGATGTAACTTCACCTATCCGTAGGGAGTGTGTACGCTCTATCCAGAGAGTATATCTTCTGTCTGATAGGTCTTACTGGCCGGTAATAAAGACTGCTTTGTTCAAAGCACAAGAGGTATTCGACTCAGTAATTTTACTGAACCAGATTGAGGTAAAAGAATCTGGGAATTAACACCTTTAACTAAAATAAATGAGAGGTTCTAAAGGGTTATTGAGAATGACGATCTGTAAAAATACTACACAGGAAAAATGCAGAAAATATACAAGAATCTACTTATCTGGCAATGCAAAGCAAAGAATAATACAACTGTGAGATGGCTTTGAAACATGGGCCACCTTACCCAAAACCACAGAGCTATCTTGAAATGGAGTTTGAATTCAGTCCTGAGGTTATAAGAACACAATGAGATTAAGGGGGGCTATTGGTGCAAAATGAAGTGGGGATTTTAGGAAACACATGAAGATCAGGAGAGCATGTGATGGGACTCAAACTAAACAGAGACACTTGCTGTTCTTTCCAAGTCTTATAAATGAAACAGTATATTGGCAAATATTTTACTGAGGATATCCACTCAGACAATCATCATATTTCATGATTACATACTCTGTGAAAGAGAATTCAAACAGGCTGCATTTAGACAAGTTGAGAAAACACAGACTCCAATGACTATGTGCAGTTCAGCATGTTGCATTAAGTCATCAATCAACTTGACATTTTAGGACCTTTGGTAGCGAGCCAATTAAAAGGTTAAAAGATTATTAATTGAGCCAATAAGGTCAAAGAAGGCGAGTTCTTTTCTGTAAATTGAACCAGGTATAAGTACAGCCAGTTTGACCATGTGGTACCAGAAGGACAAAGACCTGGCTTAAAGCCAAGAACTTGTTACTGCTGTGTGCCAAAAATAAAAAAGTAAAAACTACAATCGGAGTTCGTATTTCATTGGAAATTAAGAGATCTAACAATTTTGGCGTCATGAACACGATCGCTGAGGAAAGAAACTGAATTTTGGACATCGGACCAACATACTGAGGTAAGGACTCCTCTTTATAAAAAAGTCCTCGGTCAAAAGTCTAAATTCGCCTCTCCTTCTACACGATTCCGAAAGCCTCCGGTTTGCGAACCCTCCGGTTGGTAGTCGGCTCGAGGTCCCATAGACGTCTAAACTTCGGCGGTGTGTTAGTTAATTAGTCACCGACCTATTGATCGGCTAGAAAGCCTACGACTCGAGACCCCAGTAAAGAAATCAGTATTATGGCAGCAGAAGATAAGAGCAAAGAATTGCCTACAACTGTGAAAGGTGGGCAAGCACCACCTGAAGTTTCGCTAGATTTAATTCTCGAACAGTTGAAAGAATACATAGAGCAACAATTCAACTTATCTAAAACCTGTATTAAGATCGAACCTCTAAAGGACAATGGTCCTTGGACGAGATTAAAAGGGTCTGGGGAAAAACGACCCGTATGAAAAATAAAGAGCGAACTAGATGGTCCCTAGCGGTTATGGGCCAGATTCGAAAGCAGAATGAAATTATAATGCGTTCCCAACATGATCGAGAACTGACCAGTACAAAGGATCAATTGCAAGCAGTTTATGCGCAGCTGTGACAGAAAAAACTTGAACTTGAAAAGCTGGAAGCGGAAGTTAGAGATCTTAAAGGTGAAATTAAAGAATGGAAAAAATCATTAGGTCAAGAGACAGTAATAGGAAAAGGAAAATGTATCGGTCAATTCCCAGGGTACCCATGTTTGGATAAATTAAAAGCGCAAACCCGAAGACACGACCGAGAAATAGATACGGATTCTGAATCCTCCGACAATACAGTGTCGGAGGATGAAGAATTAGGGGTGCGCTTTGCCCCGTTTAAAAAAAGACGAGTTGTAGTCAAATCAGAAGAGACTGCGGATGAGTGCGGAACAAAAAAAACGAGGAAAAGGGTGTATGCAGAATACTTATTTCATGATCCGGCAGACCCAGAGAAAATTGATAAATGGTCCAAGGAATTGCCCAATCCAAAGAAAGGGGGAGTAAAAACGTGGGACCAATTGGACCGCGTAAGAAAAATATATCAACTTCATCCCTGGGACGGAGTGCAAATTTTGACCATAATGGTGACAAAAACACAGGGAAGAAAATTGCACGACAAGGTAGAAGAAGCTTTGGGGCAGGATGAGCAAGATTTAGATGCAGGATGGGAGGCGATTAAACACTGGCAGCAAGCCTTCAGTCCAGCAAAGACAGACTGGGGAAAAATTGCAGCCTGCCAACAGAAAGGAACAGAGGAGGTCCGGGAGTATGACTAGCGGTTTAGATGCACGTGGCTAGAACATTCGGGTATGAATAATACGGATGAGGAAATGGATGAACAAGTGTTTGGACCCCTGAAAGCAACTTTCGTGGCAGGTCTAAAGCCAGAACAGTCCAAAATGCTTAAGGTAGTGTTACCGGACTGGGAAGGTAGAGGAACTACCTTTGCAGCATTGGTGGATCGATGTAACCAATTAGATCGGGATATGGAAGCTAAAGTCTGAGCTGTACAGGCTATGGGATGGAAATCCCAGGATTCCGATAAACAGTCATTAGGAAAATTACCCGGAAAATGTCATTATTGTGGGAAAGAAGGTCACTGGGCCAAGACGTGCAGGGCAAAACAGAAAGGTCGTGTTTGGGGAAGAGGACACAGCCAGGGATACAATTCAGCCAACAAGCCAGGCTTGTCACAAGATAACAACCTCATAGAAGCATTTAAGCGACTGACAATACAACAACAGAAGGAGTTACTTGGGATAGCAAAAAACGGTTCGAGCCCACCCTGGCCCCCCCTCCTCGCACTAATACAACAGAGGGGAGATGGGCTATATATAACTGTGAGGGTGGGCGATAAGGATGTCAACTGTCTTTTAGACACAGGGGCGGAATTAACATGCTTACCCCTACAATATGGAGACTTTTTGCCGTTGGATGGTAGGGCACTTACAGCCTATGGAGTTGGGGGCCATAAAATGAAAATTAAAAGGACAACACCGGTACTTATAGGGCTGGGTCCACATGAACTAACCACGCCAGTCTGGATAGGCCCAGTAGATCAACCCCTTTTGGGAATGGACGTTCTAATCCAAGTAGATTCATCGTTGCATTTCGAGGATGGTCGGGTGACATGGTCAATTAGAACTTTGAAGAAAGAAGAATTGAAGGAACACCCGATATGGGCTAAAGATAAGAACGATTGTGGCCTACTCCAGATGGAGCCTGCGTCATTTACAGGGACCAAGCCTCCATGCACTAAACAGTATCCCATCAGTCCAATTGCCATCGCGGGAATCTTACCGGTTATTCAGCAATTGGAGAAACAAGGGGTGCTTATTAAAACGCATAGTTCCTCCAATAGCCCCGTGTGGCCGGTACAGAAATCTAATGAGACTTGGCGTTTGACTGTCGATTATAGGAAAGCTAACCAGTGTATTGATCAAAAAGCTCCTTTGGTCACAGATCCCTCCACCATTTTTAATGCCCTCAAACCGGAACATAAATATTTCTCGGTTATAGATATGGCCAACGGATTTTGGTCGGTGCCTCTAGCACCAGAGGTTCGACAGTGGTTTGCTTTCACGGTCCAAGGACAACAGTATACTTGGACCCGGTTACCACAGGGTTTCCACAACAGCCCTACGGTATTCCACATGGCTTTACAAAGCCATTTGCGAGAATTACCTCCCCTGTCATCCACAGTCATCCAATATGTAGACGATATCCTGCTAGCTTCAAACACGGAAGAACAGCATGAACAAGATTTACGAGCTTTGCTGGACCACCTTCGGCTGAAAGGACATAAAGCCAGCATCAACAAAGCACAAATATCCCAAGAAGAGGTTGTATACCTGGGACAAAAGATTTCACAAGGAAAGAGAGAACTTACCCAGGATAGCCATTCGGGCTACTAAAAAACCCACCACCATTCAGGAACTAAGGTCTTTTTTGGGATTGTGCAACTTTAACAGAAATTGGATTGATTCCTTCACACAGCTTGCTCAGCCACTGAATGATATTTTAAAGGGGAAACGTGCCTCTAAAGAAGCCATCACCCTCACGAAGGAACAGCAAGAGGCCTTCCTGAGTTTGAAAAAGGCTTTGTGTTCGGCACCAGCTCTGGGAATCCCCGACAGTGGTAAGCCATTTACCCTGTTTGTCCATGAGAAAGAAGGATATATGACAGCTATACTGACACAAGAACATGGGGATCGGCAAAGACCTATTGGCAATTATTCGGCAAAACTGGATGCGGTAGCCGTCGGATGGGGAAGTTGCCTAAGGACCATGGAAGCTACATGTCGAGCGGTAATGATCACTGCGGGTCTAGTCCTCGACCAAAAGCTGATTGTCAAGTGTCCCCACACTGTACATGCTTTGCTGTCTATGAATAGAATGTCTCAGGTGACAGCGGTAAGATGGACCCGCTGGACAGCAGTTTTGGAAGCTCCTAATCTCCATATCGTCTGGGCCAGCCCGGTTAATCCCGCAACTATGCTCCCGATGTCAGAATCGAGGGAGCAAGAGGGGGGAGAATGTGAAGAGCATGACTGCGTGGAGATTTTAAAAGAAACAGAAGAAGCAGCCTTAGCAGCAGAGGAGCCTCTGCACAACCCAGACCTCATCCTGTTTACAGATGGTTCCTCCTTTGTTGACAGTAGTACCAGAAAAGCAGGATGGGCAGTTACAACCTTATATGAGGTAGTGGCAAAAGGATGTTTACCCTCAGGAACGTCAGCACAACAGGCCGAGTTACGGGTCCTGTCAGAAGCATGTCGAATAGCAGAAGGACAGACAGCTAATGTCTACACAGATTCGCGTTATGCTTTTGGAGTCGCTCACAACTTTGGTCTGTTATGGCGTAAAAGAGGATTCCTCACTGCTGCTGGTACACCTATCCGAAATGGAAAAGAAGTCTGAGACTTACTGGAGGCCATACAATTACCTCAGGAAGTATCCATCCTGAAGTGTAAGGCCCATACCAAGGAAAATACCACAGAAGCTCAGGGAAATGCCCTAGCCGACCAGGCAGCTAACGATGCCCCCTCACAGGGCGTTCCCCCAGAAGAACCAACACAGATGTGCAGATTGAAAGCACTCAGGACTCTGACAAGAGACCTTCAAACAATGCAAGGCGAGTGTTCCCGAGAGGAAAAATGGACATGGATTGAGGCAGGAATTAAGCTATGTGAAGATGGTGTCTGGAGACAAAGAGTTACTGACAAGCCAGTCGTGCCACAAGCGCTTATGCCTTTTTTAGCCCAACAGATCCACTCGTGGGGACACTTGGCCTCACAACAGATGACGGCACAGTTCCAGAAAAGCTGGTGGGGTCGGGGATTTAAAAAACATGCCCAGCTTGTAGCAGACCGCTGTGTGGTCTGCCAGAAAAATAATTCTGGACCCATCACGGTAATGCCTCAACTGAGGCCCCCTGTCCCTGTCGGACCATTCCAGCATCTGCAGGTTGATTATATATCTCTTCCTTCATGCCAAGGATACACTAACATTCTTGTCATGGTCGACAGATTCTCTAGATGGATAGAAGCTGTCCCAACTAAAAGAGCCACAGCCAATCACACTGCAAAGGTCTTGTGTAAGGATTACATTCCCCGATGGGGAGTCCCGAGTAGCATTGACTCAGATCAGGGAACACACTTCACAGGTGCTGTCTGCCAAGAAGTCTGTAGGTTACTGAACATTACGTGGGATTTACACTGTCCTTATCATCCACAATCATCAGGACAATTAGAACGAATGAATCGAACTCTGAAACAACGGCTTGCCAAATATCACCAAGAAGGAACATCATGGCCCCAGGCACTATCAGTTTGTGAAAGAATAAAAGGGGGGATTGATGGAGAATTCAAACAGGCTGCATTTAGACAAGTTGAGAAAACACAGACTCCAATGACTACGTGCAGTTCAGCATGTTGCATTAAGTCATCAATCAACTTGACATTTTAGGACCTTGGGTAGCGAGCCAATTAAAAGGTTAAAAGACTATTAATTGAGCCAATAAGGTCAAAGAAGGCGAGTTATTTTCTGTAAATTGATCCAGGTATAAGTACAGCCATTTTGACCATGTGGTCTCAGAAGGACAAAGACCTGGCTTAAAGCCAAGAACTTGTTACTGCTGTCTGCCAAAAATAAAGAAGTTAAAACTACAATCGGAGTTCGTATTTCATTGGAAATTAAGAGATCTAACACTCTGTATCAACCTTCCTATTAATTATATTGCCATATTATGATTCAATGATGGCATTACATAGTTTTCAATCAATCCAAGTTCAGTACTCTTAGCACTGTTTCCATGTTTTAAAAAAAAAACACAGCAGCAATTCTGCTGCAGGTGCAACTGTGTGGAGCCCAAGTGAGGATAGATTCAGACTTGGCAGTGATACTCCCCATGGTGAAATAACCTGCTGGCATTCACTTTCAAGGTTCATGCCTGCATAATGTAAAGCAGTGTTGTGTACTGAGTGATAGAGTCATAGAATGGTTAGAGCACAGTAGAAATCCATTCAGTCCGTTGAGCCCATGCCAGCTCTCTGCAAGAGCGCTTAAGCTTGTCCCACTCCACCGCCATTTCCCCAAAGCCCTGCAATTTTTTTTCCTTCAGGTACTTATCCAATTCCCTTTTGAAAGCCACAAGTGAATCTTCCTCCACCACCCTTTCAGGCAGTGCATTCCAAATCCTAACTACTCACTGCATAAAAAGGTTTTTCCTCATGTCGCGTTTGGTTCTTCTGCCGATCACCTTAAATCTGTATCCTCTGGTTCTCGACCTTTGGGAACAGTTTCTCTCTATCTGCTCTATCTAGACCCTTCATGATTTTGAACATCTCTATCAAATCTCCTCTCAATCTTCTCTGCTCGGAGGAGAACAACCCCAGCTTCTCTAGTCTATCCATGTATCTGAAGCACCTCATGCCTTGAACCATTCTCGGAAATCTTTTCTGCACCCTATCTAAGGCCTTCACATCCTTCCTAAAATGTGGTGCCCAGAATTGGACACAATACTCCAGTGTTTGATAAAGATTCATCATAACTTCCTTGCTTTTGTAATCTATGTCTCTATTTATGAAGCCCAGGATCCCATATGCTTTTTTAACCACTTTCACAACCTGCCCTGCCACCTTCAACGATTTGTGCACATATACCCCCAGGTCTCTCTGTTCATGCACTGCCCTCCACTCCCCCCCCCCCCCCCCACTGCCACCCCCCTAGAATTGTAGACTTTACTTTATATCACCTCTCCTCATTCTTCCTACCAACATGTATCACTTCACACTTTTTCCGTTAATTTTCATTTGCTGCATGTCCGCCATTCCACCAGCCTGTCTATGTCTTCTTGAAGTCTATCACTATCCTCCTCGCTGTTCAGTATACTTCCAAGTTTTGTGTCATCTGCAAATTTTGAAATTGTGCCCTGTACACCCAAGTCCAAGTCATTAATATATATCAAGAAAAGCAGTGGTCCTAGTACTGACCCTTGGGGAACACCACTGTATACCTCCCTGCAGTCCGAAAAACAACCGTTCACCACTACTCGCTGCATCAGTAAGGCAATGTTGTGTACTGGATCAGTAAAGAAAGGAAAGTAAATGACTTGCATTTATATAGCACCTTTCATGATCTCAGGATGTCCCAAAGCACTTAAGAACATAATAAATAGGAGCAGGAGTAGCCATCTGGCCCCTCGAGCCTGCTCCATTTAATAAGATCATGGCTGATCTGATCTTGGGCTCAGCTCCACTTCCCTGTCCGCTCCCCATAACGCTTCACTCCCTTATCGTTCAAAAATCTGTCGATCTCCACTTTAAATATATTCAATGACCTCGCCTCCACAGCTCTCTGGGGCAGAGAATGCCACAGATTTATGACCCTCTGAGAGAAGAAATTCCTCCTCATTGCAGTTCTAAGTGTGCAGCCCCTTATTCTGAAACTATGCCCTCTAGTTCTAGATTCCCCCATGAGGGGAAACATCCTCTCTGCATCTACCTTGTCGACCCTCTCCAGTATCGTATATGTTTCAATAAGATCACCTCTCATTCTTCTAAACTTCAATGAGTATAGGCTCAACCTTTCTTCATAAGTCAACCCCTCCATCTCAGGAATCAACCGAGTGAATCTTCTCTGAAATGCCTCCAATGCAAATATATGCCTCTTTTAAATAAGGAAACCAAAACTGTACGCCATACTCTAGGTGTGGCCTCACTAATAACCTGTACAGTTGTAGCAAGATTTCCCTGCTTTTAAAATCCAACCCCCTTGCAATAAAGGCCAACACTCTATTTGCCTTCCTGATTACTTGCTGTACCTACATACTAACTTTTTGTGTTTCATGCACAAGGACCCCCAGGTCCCTCTGTACTGCAGCACTTTGCAATTTTTCTCCATTTAAATATAATTTGCCTTTATTATTTCTGCCAAAGTGGATAACCTCACATTTTTCCACATTATATTCCATCCTCCAAATGTTTGCCCACTCACTTAGCCTGTCTATATCCCTTTGCAGATTTTTTGTGTCCTCCTCACAATTTGTTTTGCCACCCATCTTTGTATCATCAGCAAATTTGAGTACAATACGCTCGGTCTCGTCATCCAAGTCATTAATATAGATTGTAAATCGTTGGGGCCCAGCAATGATCCCTGTGGCATCCCACCAGTTACCATTTTCCAACTAGAAAATGACCCATTTATCCCAACTCTCTGTTTTCTGTTAGTTAGCCAATCCTCTATCCATGCTAATATATTACCCCCAACCCCATGAGCTCTTAGCTTGTGCAGTAAACCTTTTATGGCACCTTATCGAATGCCTTCTGGAAATCCAAATACATCACATCCACTGGTTCCCCCTTTTCCACCCTGTTCATTATATCCTCATGGCCTTCATGACCAATTAAGTACTTTTGAAGTGTAGTCACTGTTGTAATGTAGGAAACGCGGCATCCAATTTGCGCATGGCAAGGTTCAACAGACAGCAATGTGATAATTATCCAGATAATTTGTTTTAGGTTTTGGTGTAGAAGGCAGTATTGTGTACTGGTCTCAGTAAGGTTATGAGCTTCACTTCTGCAAGAAATTTAAGGTTAACTTCCTTAAGTCATGTGTTAGAAAATATTCTGGGGTTTCATATATGTTGATAGTTTTTATCACCATTGCTATGTTGTTGCTTTGTAATGAACTTTGGATACATGGGGCCAGAAATTCCATTTTTGCCATTTTTTGCAACTTTTCTCCAAGGCCGATACCGCTGCGAGTTGGGCCTAGAGAAGGGGGAAAACCAAAAAAAATTGCAAAACATAAAAAATCACAAAACATTCACAATATACTTAACTATCGAATCGCTTCATACCTACCGCTGTTCCAAGGGCTGCAACGCAGTTTTTTCCCGGGAGGTTTCTTTCATCCTATCTACGGATGCGCTCAGCCAAATTTTTGGCGAAAGCGCTATTTCGAGTCTTGCACACTAGCGGTCCGCTCCCCAGCGGTACTTAAAAATCGCCGGCGCAAGACTTCACCGAATTTCCCAATTTGCTGTTTTTCACCAAAACGGCTAAATATCGCCGAAAAACCGGGCGCAAGGTTGGAGAATTTCCAGCCCTAAATCTCTTCTATGCCAATTGTTCATTTTGGAATTTGGAACGACCTTTAAACTTTTTACGAGATCACAATAAACCCCCATTATTCCAATTGTACAAAATATTTGATAGTATAGCCCACTGAAATAGTGCTGACAGCTGGCTGCAGCATGCACTTGAGCCCCAAACTGATGTCGGATGAGAATGACAATTCTGTGATTGTCCTGTTGCTCTCAAGAAAACATTTTAAAAGCATTCTTGCTGTTACAAAATCTGTAATCTTCGAATGGTGCAATTAAACATTGACCAGTTTGTGCATCTGAAAGGAAAGGAAAGGGCTAGCAACATTATGTTTTGTGAAAAACATCCTTTGCTGAATTTGAAACAGGAGGCACAATAACCACCATGAGTGAAGATTTGAAAAGGGTTAATCAGAAATTCTAATTTTGCCTTCCTTTCAGTTAGACTTCACTGGACATATGGCATAGACAATACATGGCTGATGGTTTCTGAAAAACTACTTGTGGCTGAAAGCTGTGTGGCCATCATGCTGCAACTATACACCCAACGTTATTTATATACTGGATATGTAATCTACTGTTCATATCCAGATTCAAATCTATAATAAGCAAGGGGCACACCACTGAAAATGTTGTTGATTCTGTCATCACATTACTATAATTATAGCAGTCCAATTTCTGGTCCTGCTAGGGTATAAAAAAATAGCAATATTATTAGTGCTTTATCACTTGGGCCGTGCATAAATCCAGCAACCCTGTCCGAGCAAGACAAAACAGATGGCAATCGATTGAACTGAAGATGCGGCTGAAGTGATGCTACTAAAGAAAGAAAGAACTTGCATTTAAAGCCAATGAAGTACTTTTGAAGTGTAGTCACTCCAGCAGCCAAATCCCATAAACAACCAGATCATCTGTTTTTGTGCTGTTGGTTGAGGGATAGATAATGGCCAGGAAACCAGGGAGAACTCCCCTGCTCTTTTACAAATAGCTGATGGGATCTTATACATGGGCCTCGGTTTCATGTCTCATCTGAACAACGGCACCCCTGACAGTGCAGCATTCCCTCAGTACTGCACTGGAGGGTCAGCCTAGATTTTGTGCTCTAGTCTCTGCAGTGGAGCTTGAACCCACAACCTTCTGACTCAGAGCTGATCCACGGCTGACACTGGTGGAAACTATGTTAGTGCTGGGTCTAGGTTGGCACTTTTGATAGTGGTGGAGGAAGCAGTAGCCCTTTCTGATGCTTTTCTTCCTGTCCTTCATTGTCCTCTTTGTTGTCCTCATCTAGTACAAACAGCATAATTTTGAAGAAAAGTAATGGATGGTTCAAAACCCAGAAGAGCTCAAGGCCCAAATTCCCTGCTGACTACCGAGATTCTTTCAGATTGTGTGTCCTTTAACATATAAGGTGAGATCGATAGATTTTTGTTAGCTAAGGGTATCAAGGGATATGGAAAAAAGGCATGTAAATGGAGTTGAGGTACAGACCAGCCTTTGATCTAATTGAATGGCAGAGCAGGCTCGAGGGGCTGAATGGCCTACTGTTCCTGTTTTCCTATCATGATATTTTGCCCTGCATGCATTTGACATTTTGAACATGTGACAACTCTGAAGTTGCTCTTTCAGGTATGACGCCATTGAAAGTTATGATGCTATGAAGGCCTACTAAATGGAAGACTTTCAATTCTATAGATGTAATTCTTATCAGTTAATATCCTGGTTATCATTTGCTATAAACACTAAAATATAATAGAAAGAAAGACTTGGATTTATATAGCACCTTTCATGACCACCGAACGTCTCAAAGTGCTTTACAGTCAATGAAGTACTTTTGGAGTGTAAGATGTGGGGTCGTGCATTATGGGAGGAAATTCTCTTTTTGCCACCGCCCCATTTGCATTTAAATACGGTACAGCAGCAAAACCAAAACAAAGCCGTGGATATTCTCACCGGTTTACTGCTGCATTGGCGTCCATTCCAATTATCCGGCAGACCCCTATCCTGGCAGTTGGAGCTCCCTCCAAAAACAGACAGGAGGCTCATGCATATGTGCAAATTGGGTCAAATGCTGGAGTTAAGACTCTGACGCCATTTTCATCTCCATCATCCTGACTGACGCCAGTTGTTGCTCCCGATAACCAACCAAGGCCGATACAAGTCGGTAGTTATCCATTTCCAGTGATAAATAAAGGGATTCTCAGCTGAGGTCAGGAAAAGCTGGATGGAACCCATGAAATTTTTATGCAGTCACTTGCAGGTTTTTCAACTTAAAGCCTCTCAAATGTAATATATTTGCTGCTGTAGGTCCTGAACACATGTTGCCTGCGGCTGCAAAGTTCAGCTTTTTATCTTCAATGCTAATAACAGATGTAATCCTGAGTTCAAACAATGTCAGGATTTAAATTTTGCATACATTTTTTATCACTGTCAAATGTTTAAAGAAAGATTTAACATTCTTAAAATGCATCTTTAAAAAAAATATAAACAATGCAACAGGCAGATGTCTTTCAGCCTGGTAGCTTTTCTCCTTGATGACAAAAGAGGAAAATGAGGAGGTAGTCAAGACAGGCTTAAAATTCTCCTTGCTCCCTCAAGGCACTTCACTTGGCCCCCATGCCCAGATGAGCTCTCCAGTCAGTTCTCCACCCTGGCACCCTGAAGCCCCATCCAATTACATTTCAACCAAGTTCTGATATTGGGTTGACTCACAAGTTCTTTTACGTTTGGCCATATTCTAATTAGATTTCAAAGATACTTTTGCACAATTTGACATCGAGAAAATAAGCACAGCTTCAGGGGGTATTATGCAGGAGAAACCCGTGATCAATATAAGTATAGATTGAAAGAGAAAACAATAACCTACATTTATCCCCAGGATGTCCCGTAGAGCTTCAGAGCCAATTAATTACTTTTGAGGTGTGGTCACTGTTGTTTTCAGCAGCTAATTTTCACACAGCAAGGTACCACAAACAGCAATGATATGAATGGCTAGTTAGTCTGTATTGGTAGTGTTGGACGAGGGAAGAATGTCGGCGAAGAGGCTGGGGAAACTCTTCTTTGTAAAAGTGCCATGGAACCTTCTGGACAAGCAAATAGAGCCATGGTTTCATTTCTCATGTGAAAGAGGAAACTCATACAATGCAGCACTCCCTCAGTACTACATTGAAGTTTCAGCCTACATTGTGCACAAGTCCTCGAGTGGGGTTTGAACATAAGAACATCATCATAGGCAGTCCCTCGGAATCGAGGAAGACTTGCTTCCACTCTTAGCATGAGTTCTTCGGTGGCTGTACAGTCCAATGCGGGAACCACAGTCTCTGTCACAGGTGGGACAAACAGTCATCGAGGGAAGGGGTGGGTGGGACTGGTTTGCCGCACGCTCTTTCAGCTGCCTGCGCTTGATTTCTGCATGTTCTCAACGACGAGACTCGAGGTGCTCAGCGCCCTCCCGGATGCACTTCCTCCACTTAGGGTGGTCTTTGGCCAGGGACACCCAGGTGTCAGTGGGGATGTTGCACTTTATCAGGGAGGCTTTGAGGGTGTCCTTGTAATGTTTCCGCTGCCCTCCTTTGGCTCATTTGCCGTGAAGGAGTTCCGAGTAGAGCGCTTGCTTTGGGAGTCTCGTCTCTGGCATGCGAATTATGTGGGCTGCCCAGCGAAGCTGATCAAGTATGATCAGTGCTCCAATGCTGGGGATGTTGGCCTGAACGAAGACGCTAACATTGGTGCATTTGTCCTTCCAGGGGACTTGCGGAGACATCGTTGGTGGTATTTCTCCAGCGACTTGAGGTGTCTACTGTACATGGTCCATGTTTCTGAGCCATACAGGACAGCCCTGTAGACCAATGAGCTTGGTGGCAGTTTTGAGGGCCTGGTCTTCAAACACTCTTTTCCTCAGGCGGCCGAAGGCTGCACTAGCGCACTGAAGGCAGTGTCATCAATGCCTGCTCTTGTTGATAGGACACTCCCAAGATAAGGGAAGTGGTTCACATTGTCCAGGGCCACGCCGTGGATCTTGATGACTGGGGGGCAGTGCTGTGCGGCAAGCACAGGCTGGTGGAGGATCTTTGTCTTACTGATGTTTAGCGTAAGGCCCATGCTTCCATACGCCTCATTTCCCTCAATATAATCCTTTTTCTTGCAAATAAATTTGACTGTTTATGTTTAGCCTGTACACAGTGGGCTGCCAGACCATGTTTTTCAATGTGGGCATGAGAATGTCGTAGGAAAGCCACATTGTCTCCAATGCAAGATACTTTGGGAACGGGTCAATATTAAACCTATTGCTTTGTTCCATTCATTTCGCCATATACAAGAGCAAGTTTCAGTTTATAGGAGAAGAAATTCAGTTTATGGAAACTGCCTTTGTGCTTTGTACACAAGTAAAGAGTGTTGGGAGAGAGCCTGAGCTGAAATGAGGTGCACAGGTCAGACCTGTGTCAAGCAGTGTGCACATCGTGACCAAAAAAGTAAACAGCGCAACCAGAGCCATATCCATGTAGGGATAGCTGTCTGGATATCAGCTTAGATTTCTTTCTGGTCTACAAAATATCATCTTCAAATTTGGGCAGCAGTAGGGGAAATGTCTACTTGATGAGGGCGACATGGTCGTTCTCGTGCTTTACGGCTGCAAAGGCGGAATGCTACATCAGCTGAGGTGACGCGTGTGGTTGAGGAAAGTGGAATTAAAAATATGTTCATGTGGTTCCCTTGGCCGTAATTTTGTAGCCGTGAATTCATTCATGCAGCGCCCAGCAGAAACCCGGCCTAAAATCGTTCCATTCCTATTTCCTGATAGCTGTAGGATAGGAAGTGAGGACAGAATGTGCAGCTTTAAAATGAGAGCTGTTACATCTGCGTGCTCTGGTCCCGTTTGTATTACTGATGTTTAGCATAATGCCCATGCTTTCGTACGCCTCAGTAACATAGAAACATAGAAAATAGGAGCAGGAGTAGGGCATTCGGCCCTTCGTGCCTGCACCACCATTCAATAAGATCATGGCTGATCATTCACCTCAGTACCTCTTTCCTGCTTTCTCACCATACCCCTTGATCCCTTTAGCCGTAAGGGCCATATCTAACTCCCTCTTGAATATATCCAATGAACTAGCATCAACAACTCTCTGCGGTAGGGAATTCCACAGGTTAACAACTCTCTGGGTGAAGAAGTTTCTCCTCATCTCAGTCCTAAATGGCTTATCCCTTATCCTTAGACTATGTCCCCTGTTCTGGATTTCCCCAACATCGGGAACATTCTTCCTGCATCTAACCTGTCCAGTCCCGTCAGAATTTTATATGTTTCTCTGAGATCCCCTCTCATCCAACTAAACTCCAGTGAATACAGGTCCAGTCGATCCAGTCCCTCCTCAAATGTCAGTCCTGCCATCCCGGGAATCAGTCTGGTGAACCTTCGCTGCACTCCCTCAATAGCGAGAACGTCCTTCCTCAGATTAAGAGACCAAAACTGAACACAATATTCCAGGTGAGGCCTCACTAAGGCCCTGTACACCTGCAGTAAGTCCTCCCTGCTCCTATACTCAAATCCCCTAGCAATGAAGGCCAACATATCATTTGCCTTCTTCACCGCCTGCTGTACCTATATGCTACCTTCAATGACTGATGTACCATGACACCCAGGTCTCGTTGCATCTCCCCTTTTCCTAATCTTCCACCATTCAGATAATATTCTGCCTTCGTGTTTTTGCCACCAAAGTGGATAACTTCACATTTATCCACATTATACTGCATCTGCCATGCATTTGCCCATTCACCTAACCTGTCCAAGTCCCCTTGCAGCCTCTTAGCGTCCTCCTCACAGCTCACACCGCCACCCAACTTAGTGTCATCCACAAACATGGAGATATTACACTTAATTCATTCATCTAAATCATTAATGTATATTGTAAATAGCTGGGGTCCCAGCACTGAGCCCTGCGGCACCCCACTAGTCACTGCCTGCCATTCTGAAAAGGACCCGTTTATTTGGACTCTCTGCTTCCTGTCTGCCAACCAGCTCTCTATCCATGTCAGTACATTACCCCCAATACCATGTGCTTTGATTTTGCACACTTTTGAAAGTCCAAATACAGCACATCCACTGGTTCTCCCTTGTCCACTTTAATAGTTACATCCTCAAAAAATTCCAGAAGATTTGTCAAGCACGATTTCCCTTTCATAAATCCATGCTGACTTGGACCGATCCTGTCACTGCTTTCCAAATGCGCTGCTATTTCATCTTTAATAGTTGATTCCAACATTTTCACCACTACTAATGTCAGGCTAACTGGTCTATAATTACCCGTTTTCTCTCTGCCTCCTTTTTTCAAAAGTGGGGTTACATTAGCTATCCTCCAGTCCATAGGAACTGATCCAGAGTCAATCGACTGTTGGAAAATGATTACCAATGCATCCACTATTTCTAGGGCCACTTCCTTAAGTACTCTAGGATACAGACTATCAGGCCCCGGGGATTTATTGGCCTTCAATTCCATCAATTTCCCTACACAATTTTCCACCGAATAATGTTTTCCTTCAGTTCCTCCTTCTCACTAGACCATTGGTCCCCTATGTCATGTATTCAACCAGCATTGTAACCCATGTATAATCTGACCTAATTTGTACACTGTGAGAACAATGGCCACTAGGTGGGAGACACTCCTAATCTGGACCTTCAGGTACAAAAGGGGAAGCTCCACCCACCTTCATCACTTGAGTGAAGGAATAAAGGACAGGTCACAGACTGACCTTCTCTCAAGCATGGGTCGCATGTGCATTTATACTGTATAGTAAGGACGTATCAATGGCGACGAGAAACTGGGATTTAAACCATGCGAGCATGGCCACTAGCAGAACAGACGAGAGGTACTGTGTTAAGGAATGGCTGGGACAGAGATTCAACATTGTTCAAGTAGCACACAGTTCTCCAGGCAGACAAGGGCAATCGGGCATGCCCCAACATGTAGTCGAACCCAGAGGAGGAGTTCGACAGAGACAATGGCAAGTTGAACAGCGATTCACGCCATTGCAAGGGACAATGCGGCCAGTAATGGGGCCATCAACACCTGTTAATGGCGCATTCAAGGACAGTCACAGGGGCAGTCAGGGACGATCGACTGGCAAGGGACCTTTTGTTTCCAACAACAGCTCATGTTGGAGGCGTGGAGGCACACACTCAGCCGGAGTTTGCAGAGATGAGCAAAATACCCTGCAGAAATTGCAGAAATGAATGCTGGGGGAAATCGCTGGAAGCTGAATTTCAGCGAGTTCATGTGGAGCACGTATACAGTTCATACACCAGGACGCCACCGATAATTATGAAAGTGCTCCTCAATGGCATCCCAGTATCAATGGAGCTAGACACGGGGGCCAGCCAGTCCCTGATGGGTATCAAACAGTTCGAAAAGTTGTGGGCGACCAAGGCCAGGAGGCCAAAATTATCGCCGATTGACGCACAGCTGCAGGCTTACACAAAGCAGATCATTCCGGTGCTAGGCAGCGCCACTGTAGTCATGACCCACAAAGATTCGGAGAACGGGTTGCCACTCTGGATTGTCCCAGGGGATGGTCCCGCACTACTGGGGAGGAGTTGGCTTGCTGTCATGAACTGGAAATGGGACGATGTCAATGCAATTTCCTCTGTGGAGCGAGTATTATGCTCACAGATCCTGGACAAATTTGATTCATTAATTCAACCTGGCATCGGCACTTTCATGGGGGCCAAGGTAGTGATTCACATAAACCCGGACGCCAGACCAGTACACCACAAGGCCAGAGCGGTGCCGTACGTGATGCGGGAAAAGGTAGAAGGCGAATTGGACCGCCTGCTGAGGGAAGGCATCTAAGGACCTATCACCCTAGTATTTCCGGAAGGTTATTTGTGTCTTCCTCCGTGAAGACAGAACCAAAGTATTTGTTCAACTGGTCTGCCATTTCTTTGTTCCCCATTATAAATTCACCTGAATCTGACTGCAAAGGACCTACGTTTGTCTTCACTAATCTTTTTCTCTTCACATAGCGATAGAAGCTTTTGCAGTCCGTTTTTATGTTCCCAGCAAGCTTCCTCTCATACTCTATTGACCCCTCCTCATTCGACTCTTTGTCCTCCTCTGCTGAATTCTAAATTTCTCCAAGTCCTCAGCTTTGCTGCTTTTTCTGGCCAATTTATATGCCTCTTCCTTGGATCTAACACTATCCTTAATTTCCCTTGCTAGCCACGGTTGAGCACCTTCCCCATTTTATTTTTACTCCAGACAGGGATGTACAATTGTTGAAGTTCATCCATGTCAACTGTCCTGGAGTTCAGCCTCTGTGTGCATGCAGATGCAGGCTTCATCCACGTACTGTAGCTCGACGACAGAGGTTGGGGTGGTCTTGGATCTGGCCTGGAGATGGCGAAGGTTGAACAGGTTCCCACTGGTTCTGTAGTTTAGTTCCACTCCAGTGTGAGGCTTGTCGAATGTGAGGTGGAGCATGGCAGTGAGGAAGATTGAGAAGAGGGTTGGGGCGATGACGCAGCCCTGCTTGACCCCGGTCCAAACGTGGATTGGGTCTTTGATGGATCCGTTAGCAAGGATCATGGCCTGCATGTCGTCATGGAGCAGGCGGAGGATGGTGACGTACTTTTGGGGGCATGTGAAGCGGAGGAGGACGCTCCATAGACCGTCGCAGTTGACAGTGTCAAAGGCCTTTGTAAGGTCGAAGAAGGCCATATATAAGGGCTGTCGCTGTTCCCTGCATTTTTCCTGCAGCTGTCCCTCTGCAAAAATCATGTCCGTTGTGCCCCGTAGGGGATGAAATCCACACTGTGATTCCGGAAGGAGCTCCTCGGCCACAGGGAGAAGACGGTTGAAGAGGACTCTGGCGACAACTTTTCCAGTGGCTGATAACAGGGAGATTCCTCTGTAGTTGCCGCAGTCGGACTTGTCCCCTTTTTTAAAGATGGTCACGATCACCGCATCTTTGAGATCTCCTGGCATGCTCTCCTCCCTCCAGATGAGAGAGATGAGGTCGTGTATCTGCGCCAACAGTGACCCTCCACCATACTTCAGTGCCTCAGCAGGGATTCCGTCTGCATCCGTAGCCTTGTTGTTTTTAAGCTGTCTTATGGCTTTTTCTACCTTGTACAGTGCTGGGGTCTCACTGAGGTGGTGGTGGGTAGCATGCTGTGGGATGGAGTCGAGAACACTCGGGTCAAAGGCAGAGTCTCGATTGAGGAGCTCTTCGAAGTGCTCCTTCCAGCGGGCCCTGACTGCCTCGGTGTCCTTGATGAGTGTTTCCCCGTTCTTGGCCAGCAGTGGGGTCGGGCCTTGGGTGTTTGGCCCGTAGGTGGCCGTGACTGCCATGAAGAATCCTCGCACATCATGGCTATCGGCCAGCTGCTGTATCTCCTGTGCTTTCTCCATCCACCACCTGTTCTTTAGGTACCAGCTTGGACCTCAGCCTTGAGCCGCCTGTAATGCTGTTTTACTGCTCCCGAATTGGGTTGTTGTTTAAGGCTCAGAAATGCCGTGCACTTGCGATCTATTAGCTCATGGATCTCCTGAACATTCTCATCAAACCAGTCCTGGTGTTTCCTGGTTGAGTGACTGAGTGTCTCCTTGCAGACATTGGTTATGGAGGCCTGGAGGGCAGACCAAGCGCTGTGGGCATTCTGCATCTCGGGGGCATCAAGGCACGCCAGGTTAGCTGTGAGGCACTGGCTGTATAGGGCTCTCTTAGCTGGGTCCTTAAGTGTCCCGGCATTGAATTTTTTGCGACACTGCTTCTGCTGCCCCCTCCGCTTTGGGGCTATGTTGATGTCAATGATGGATTGGATTAGGCGGTGGTCCGTCCAGCAGTTGTCGGCTCCTGTCATGGCGTACATGCTTGCGATCCCTGGCTCGGAAGATGACATAGTTGAGCAGGTGCCAGTGTTTGGAGCGAGGGTGTTGCCACAATGCCTTGTATTTGTCCCTCTGGCGGAACAAGGTGTTGGTGATGATGAGTTCATGTTCTCGACATTTTGTCAGGAGTAGGATACCACTGGAGTTGGCTTTCCCTGCCCCCTCTCTGCCAATCACGCCCCCCCCCCCCCGAGGGCTGTGTCCTTGCCGACTCTGGCGTTGAAGTCACCGAGGAGGATCAGTTTGTCGCCCACACGCAGGATCGGAATTTTTCGAGGTTGGAGTAAAAACCCTCTTTGGACTCATCTGTTGCATCAAGTGTTGGAGCATATGCACTGATGACTGTAGTGCATTGATTCCGGGATAGGGTGAGTCGAAGAGTCATGAGGCGTCCGTTAATCCCGCAGGGAGAGTCTTTGAGGCGGTCGACCAGATCGTTTTTGATAGCGAAGCCAACTCCGTGAAGGCGGCGTTCGTCCTCTGGTTTCCCTTTCCAGAAGAAGGTGTAACCTCCACCTTGTTCCTTGAGCTGGCCTTCCCCTGCCCGCCGGGTCTCGATTAGGGCAACGATGTCAATATTGTCTAAGTTCCCGGGCAACTATGGCGGTGCGGCATTCCGGCCTGTTGCTGTTGGTGTTGTCCACCCGAACTTCATGTTAACGGAATGGAAGATGCCTGTGCATGAGTTCTTTTAACGTGAGGCTTAGCTGAGCAAGGTCTTGGTCCAGTGGCAAGGGGATCCAAGATGACTGGAGACCAGGCACTGCTGTATGGGCCTAGTTGCCTACGGCGAGGTGTTGGCCACAGGCTCGGCTCTGAGTAGCGCCCTTGATGGTAGGTGGTCCGGGGCTTGGTTGGGGGCAGGCAATGGGAGGGTCAGTGGCCCACTGAGTTTCAGGGTGGGAGGTCACAGTCATGATGCTTACCAGTCATAAGAGGCCAGGTCACTAGTGGGGAAGTAGAGGCCCAGTCATCTCTGAATGAGGGGGAAAGGCCAGCCTCCATCGTGGAGGAGGAGGAGGGCCAAACGCCATTGTGGAGGAGAAGCACAGCTGTCACCACTGGAGGAGGATCCGGTCGCCGCTGCGGAGAGGTCTGGGCGCCGCTGAGGACCCAAATGCCTGGTCGTCGTTGGAGAGGTTTGAACACCGCTGGGGGCCTGCACGCCTGGCCGGATGCTCATCTAGCTTGCCGGGCGGCGGCGAGGGTTGGGGATCGGGTGGAACAGCTGGAACGATGTTAGCGTGGAGGAGGAGTTTGTGGTCATCGAGATGGGGGAGAAAGGTCAACGTCGATGCTGCAGGAGTCACGAACGTCTGAGTCGTCACCGATGCGTGGCTTGGAGCGAGGCCTGAGGTAGGCCCAGATTTTGGGATTCGCAGGGTTAGGGGTTTAAGGCAGGGATTTATGCACTCCCTATTATGGTCTGTTCGGGCTTGGGGGAGTTTAGACAGTGGGAGAGGGGAGGCTGAGGGTGGATAGTTGTCGGATGGCAGGGTAAAGTTGATTTGGCAAGGGAGCTCCCTAGAGAACTGCCACCCCGGCGGCCATCTTAGAATGTAAGAAGACATAAGAACATAAGAAATAAGAGTAGGCCATTCTGCCCTTCGAGCCTGCTCCATCATTCAATAAGGTCTTCTACCTCAACTCCAACTTCACGCCTGATCCACCTTCCCACCCGATCCAAAATGAAGTTTTTAAAAAAAATTTACTCATTGACGGAATGTGGGGGTCAGGGACGCACATTTATTGCCCATGAGCATTGGGTAAGGATGGCAAATTCCTTCCCTGAAGTACATTAGTGAACCAGTTGGGTTTTTACAACAATCCAGCAATCACCTTTACTGATGCTTTTATTCCAGATTTATTTAATTCACTGAATTTAAATTCCCCAGCTGCCTTGGTGGGATTTGAACTCACATTACCAGATCCTTAGTCCAGGGGCCTCTGAATTATTAGTTCAGTAACGTAACCACTATGCTACCGTACCTCTCAGGTCCAGGTGATCCCATTGCACTTTTTCAAAGAAGACAGAAATCATAGCATGGATACAGACACATTGATATTAAAAAGTCAAATGGGATTCTGGCTCTTATACATTCGAACATTGAATGTAAAAGCAAGAAAGCGGTGTTGGATTTACACAAGACATTGGTTAAGCCACAGTTTGAAGACTTCTTTCCACACCCCACTTCCCCCGCATCCCACAATCTATTTTCATTTACAAGCTGCTGATGCTGTATGCATGGATGTCTTGTCTTCCCGCCCCACTCCCCTCACCACAACCCGATTCTTGTGCCTTACTGCTTTCAGATAACCAAGAACTGCCAGCAGGCCCGTCTGTCCCCGAAGTAATGGACGAGAATGGAGAAGAAGAAAAAACAGCGTCTGTCACTCGCAGACACCAGCTCAGAAACTGGCACTGCACGAATGTAAAGGGTAGTATAGATGCAGGATCTGCACAGGGTGAGGCACCAGGCACAAGTGGGCTGCAACAAGGCCCAGGGGAAAGGGTACCTTGGGGGCCAGCTCCTCAGAGGGTGAGTTTGCGCATGACTTCTGCTGCACAGGACTCAGCTGAAGGGTGACGGGCATGCACAGGGAAATGCTAGATGCAATGGCAAGCCTGCAAGAGAGCCTCTTGGTAATGTCAAGGAGCATAGAGGACTCCGGCTCGAACATTTGATGGGGCTTTGCACAGAGCTTGGAACTCATGATTTCAAGACTGGTAATGGTGAATAACTCCAGGAGAGACCTTGTGGACCCAGCCATGATGCTGCGTATTATGGGCAATGTCACGGCTTCCATTGCAGTACAGGTGGAAGGGACCCAACGTCTGAGTGCTGCGGTGGAAACACAGACTGCTCTCCTGCATGCTCAGCTTGCTGCCACACAAGATCAGACTGCTGCCATCTTGGTTGAGTTTATGGGTGTCAAAAGGGGCTTTCCGGGTGTCGCAGTAGGCCAGTAAGCTGTCCAACAGCATGCTCGGAATGCTGAGATGGTGCCCCGGGAGAGTGGCAGCGGGTCGGTAGAGCAGGAACCTTCTGTCCTCTCTCAGGATGACAGCATTCCTATTCCCACCACTGCCACTCCGCCATTGCCCTTGTTGCTGTTGTGTCCTTACACACTACAGCAAATCAACACGAGGCACATACTGGAGACAAGGTCACTCTGTGACCTGTACCTTTATTCACAGGACCAAGAAGTGATGACCCTGCGTGGGACCTCCCTTTATATACCTGGATGACCAGGTGAGGAGTGTCTCCCACAAGTTCATCCCCTTTGGTCAAGGTGTGCATTTCTCAGGTGTATACAGTGTACAGTGTTGTTAGATAAAGGTTACATTTATGTGAGGATTACAAACATGACATCACCTCCCCCCAACGTCTTTGGGTCAAAGATTGAGTCTTTCAGGCGGTCGACGCTCTCGCGTGGAGCGCCGCAGTTGGGGCTCTGGTTGTTGAGCCTTGGCATGCATCTTTGTCACCTGTGGTGATTCCGGCTCGTCGGGGCTGGCCGCAGGGACTGTGCATGCTGCTGACGGTTCTTGTTGCTCGTTCTCTGGCAGTGGTGTGGGCAGCATCTCATGCTGTTCCTCAGGTTTCTCAGTGTCCATGCTGAACCTTTTTTTTTTACTTGGTCCAGATGCTTGCGGAATATCTGCCCATTGTTGAGTCTGATCACTATGACCCTATTCCCCTCGTTACCAATTACAGTACCCTCGAGCCACTTGGGCCCCACAGCGTGATTAAGAACAAATACAGGGTCATCGATTTCTATCCATCTCCCCTTTGAGTTACGGTCGTAGCACTCATTTTGGGACTGGCACTTGCCCTCAACAATGTCTGACAAGACTGGATGAATGAGGAACAGCCGAGTTTTAAGTGTACGTTTCATGAGTAGTTCCGCTGGCGGGGCTCCCGTGAGCGAATGCGGTCGGGACCTGTAGGCCAGCAGGAGGCGCGATAGATGGTATTGAAGGGAGGGTCCTTGAATCCGGAGCATGCCTTGCTTTATGATTTGGACCGCACGTTCCGCCTGGCCATTGGAAGCCGGCTTGAACGGCATTGTCCTGACATGTTTGATGCTATTACCCGACATGAACTCCCGGAATTCATAGCTAGTGAAACATGGGCCATTGTCGCTAACTAGGATGTCCGGCAAGCCGTGGGTCGCAAAGACCGCACACAGACTCTCCACTGTGGTAGATGTCATGCACGAATTCAATATGATGCACTCGATCCATTTCGAGTACGCATCAACAACAATGAGGAACATTTTTCCCATGAACGGGCCCGCATAGTCTACGTGAATATGTGACCATGGCTTGGTGGACCAGGGCCATGGGCTGAGTGGAGCCTCCCTGGGGGCATTGCCCAGCTGGGCACACGTTATGCACCTGCGAACACAGTGCACCAGGTCTGCATCAATTCCCGGCCACCATACATGTGACCGGGCAATGGCCTTCATTAACACAATGCCTGGGTGCTCGCTGTGGAGTTCCCTGATGAATGATTCCCTTCCCTTCTGGGGCATGACTACCCGGCTGCCCCATAGTAGGCAATCGGCTTGGATGGAGAGTTCATCCATCCATCTATGAAATGGTCTGACCTCTTCAGGGCATGCTCCGTGTGTGGGCGCCCATTCTCCAGTCAGGACACATTTCTTAATCAGAGATAGGAGGGGATCTCTGTTTGTCCAGGTTTTGACCTGGTGAGCGGTGATGGGGGAGCCTGCACTGTCAAAGGCATCGACAGCCATGACCATCTCCGCACTTTGCTCCGTTGCCCCCTCAGTGGTGGCCAGTGGAAGCCTGCTGAGCGCGTCAGCGCAATTTTCGGTGCCTGGCCGGTGCCATATGGTGTAGTCATATGCAGCCAGCGTGAGAGCCCATCGCTGTATGCGAGCTGACGCATTGGCATTGACCGTTTTGCTGTCGGACAACAGGGATGTTAACGGCTTGTGGTCCGTTTCTAACTCGAACCTTCTGCCAAAAAGGTACTGGTGCATCTTTTTCACCCCGTAGACACATGCGAGTGCCTCCTTTTCAACCAACCCCTACCCCCTTTCTGCTTGGGAGTGCGACCTGAAGACATAAGCCACAGGTTGGAGTTGGCCCTCATCATTACTCTGCTGCAACACGCACCCAACCCCATAGGATGATGCATCGCATGTCAAAACTAATTTCTTACAGGGGTTGTACAGGGTCAATAACTTATTAGAACAGAGTAGGTTCCGTGCCCGATTGAAAGCCCGTTCCTGATAGTCCACCCAAAACCAATCGCAACCCTTACGCAGGAGCACGTATAGCGGCTCCAACAATGTACTTAAGTTCGGCAGAAATTCCCGAAATAGTTCAATAGTCCCAGAAATGAATGCAACTCCGATGTGTTGCTGGGCCTGGGCGCGCAGTGGATCGCCTCCGTTTTGGATTCAGTCGGCCGAATCCCGTCTGCGGCAACTCTCCTGCCCAAAACTCGACCTCTGGGGCCAAAAACACACACTTGGACTTCTTTAGTCGCAGGCCTACCCGGTCCAGTCAGCATAGCACCTCCTCCAGGTTGTGGAGGTGTTCCTCGGTGTCTCAACCCATGATAAGGATGTCGTCCTGAAATACAATTGTTCCGGGGATGGATTTGAGCAGGCTTTCCATGTTCCTCTGAAAGATAGCGGCTGCTGAACGAATGCCAAACGGACACCAGTTGTAGAGAAACAGCCCCTTGTGCGTGGTGATGGTGGTCAGTAGCTTGGATTCTTTAGCCAGTTCCTGGGTCATATAGGCCGAAGTGAGGTCCAACTTAGTGAACAGCTTGCCGCCTGCCAGCGTGGCAAAAAGATCCTCCACTCTCGGAAGCGGGTATTGGTCCTGAAAGGACACTCGGTTGATGGTGGCCTTGTAGTCACCGCAGATCCTGACTGAGCCATCCGTTTTTAGGACAGGGACAATGGGGCTTGCCCAGTCGCTGAATTCAACGGGCGAAATTATGCCCTCTCTCAGCAACCTGTCCAACTCATTCTCAATTTTCTCCCGCATCACATACGGCACAGCTCTGGCTTTGTGGTGCACTGGTGTGGCATCCGGGGTGATGCATATCACTACTTTGGTGCCTTTGAAAGTCCGGATGCCAGGTTGAAATAATGACTCGAACTTTTGTAGGACCTGTGAGCATGGACTTCGCTCCACAGATGAAATGGCATGCACATTCCTCCATTTCCAGTTCATCTCGGCTAGCCAGCTCCTCCCCAAAAGTGCGGGACCATTTCCCGGGACAATCCAGAGTGGCAGCCATTTCTGAGATCCATTATGTGTGACCACCAACATTGCACTGCCTAGCACTGGGATGATCTCTTTGGTGTACATCCGTAATTGCGTGTCAATGCGTTCAAGTTTGGGTCTGCTAGCTCTGAGTGGCCACAGTTTCTCGAATTGTTGGACACTCATGAGTGAGTGGCTGGCTCCGGTGTCCAGCTCCATGCGTACCGGGATACCGTTTAACAGTACTCTCATCATCATAGGTGGCGTTCTTGTGTATGAGCTGTGGATGTTTGCCACCTGAACCCGCTGAATTTCTGCATCCATTGCTGTGTCCCAGGCATACCCCTGCCTTGCAGACCCCTCTTGTGGTTCATCCACTTCGTAAACCAGCCTCTCTGCGGGCTTCCTGCACATCCTGGCTAAATATCCACTCAAGTTACAATTGCTGCAGATGAATTGTTGAAACCGGCAGGTCTTCGCAGCATGTTTGCCCCTGCACCTCCAGCATGAGCTTAGATTGTTGTGAACAAAAGAGCTGTTACCAAGCATTCCTCTCTGATTGTCTCTTTGATTACTCTTGAGCACTCTGTTTGTGGGTGTCAATGGTCCCATCCTGGGACGTATTGTCCCTTGTGATGGTGTAAATGTCCGTTCAACCTGCCATTGTCTCTGTTGAGGACCCACCCTAGAGTCTATTACTGCCTGGTTGGGTGTTGAATTGCCCTTGCCTGCCTGCGGGGGTCTGAGTCGCGTTTACCATGTTAACTCCCTGCTCCATCGCCATGTTGGGAGCAGAGTTGCACGCATTTATGAGTTTGGTTTCCTCCTCCCCCACCATGAAGGTTTGAGCTATCAACGCCGCTGCTTCCAAGGTCAAGTCCTTGGTCTCAATTAGCTTCCTAAAAATCCCGGCATGACCAATGCCCTCAATGAAGAAATCCCATAACATCTCCCCTCTGCAGGCGTCTGTGAACTTACAGAGGCTGGCCAAGCGCCGAAGGTCTGCAACGAAGTCCGGTATGCTCTGCCCTTCCCGATGTCGGTGCATATAGAATCGGTGTCGGGCCATGTGTATACTACTCGCCGGTTTGAGGTGCTCACCGATCAGTTTACTGAGCTCCTCAAAGGTCTTATCCGCCGGCTTCTTGGGTGCGAGCAGGTCTTTCATCAGCGTGTACGTCTTAGGTCCACCCTTCGCTTGTGAGCCACTGCCGCTCCTAGCCAGTCCTTCGTGACAAAGCTCTGCTGGAGCCTCTCAACGAAATTGTCCCAGTCCTCACCAACACAGTACCGTTCCTCCGTGCTACCGATGGCCATTCTCTTGAGTCGTTGATTCCCGTTTCTCGTCGCCAAATCAACACGAGGCACATACTGGAGACAAGGTCACTCTGTGACCTGTACCTTTATTCACAGGACCAAGAAGTGCTGACCCTGCGTGGGACCTCCCTTTATATACCTGGATGACCAGGTGAGGACTGTCTCCCACAAGTTCACCCCCTGTGGTTAAGGTGTGCATTTTTCAGGAGTACACAGTGTACAGTGTTGTTACATAAAGGTTACAGTTATGTGAGGGTTACAAACATGACAGTTACTGCCTGTCATCCAGCCAGCCCAGACTGTTGCCGCACATGCCGAAGTGATGCAGTCTACAGCCGGGTCTTCGAGGCCCAAAGCTGGATGAGGGATCGTCCTGCAAGGCTATCTGTAGTCTCCCTCGTGGAAACTCAGCAGCCTTCCATCAGCCATGCTGCAGCCACTGGAGGAGCACTAAAGTAGGAAAAGACACACGAAGGACAGGCACTAAGGGCTCCTCTCTGTTCAGAGAGAAGACAACATAGACCCTTCTTGTGTAGAGAGCCTTTGTGACCTCCTGGATACAGCGACGGATGGCAAACTGGGAGATGTTAGTGATGTCTCCTGCTGCAGGCTGGAAGGATCCGCTGGTGAAGGTATTGAGGACCATAGTGGGCTTCACTGCCACTGGGAGAGCTGTGGTTGCCCTGCTCTGAGGCTGCAGGTCTGGTTCCAGGAGGCGGCAGAGTTCTGTGACCATATCTTTGGTAAATCGGAGCCGCCCTGTACACTGCTCCTTGCTTAAGTGGAGATAAGAGAATTGTTCTCAGAAGACCCTAGGTGGGTAAGGCTTCCTTTTGAGAGCCCTGATGATCCTCCTCCTCCTCCTCACTCTGCGCGCATCTTCTCTTTTTTGCTGTTTCTGCTCCCTCTCCCAAAGATACTTGAATGGAAGAGGGGCACTGCACGTAGAGCCCCGTGACTGTGAGAAAATGTTGTGAGCAGAAGCCTTTAAATAAGAATGAAGACATTCTCCACTTTCACCAACACTCCCTGTCAACTCAGGAACTTGAAACAAGTTTAGAAAGCTGCAAGAGTTGCAGAAAGTTATACAGAACCGGTCAAACATGAAAAATCACATCAGCTGCAAGTTGCTGATCATTCCTTTAAATAGTGATGCTGGAGGCTCCCTCCTGTTCGTCAACACTTAGTCAACTGGTCGTCATCAACACAGGCCGGCAATTGGAGAGACGAACGTGAAAATGGCAGACCGGGCATCAAGTGACCATTGCATGATCTGCCTAATCTAAATATCTGCAGTGAGCATGGGATTTAGCAGCGCTGCCAACCTGCTGAAAATGGCGACCACCGCGGGACCAGGCAGTATTGAGCAGGTCGCCATTTTTTCACCAAAACAGGCCGTAATGGCCAGCGCTAAACCCTCCAATTTCTAGGCCCATGTTTCCAGTTGGTTGTGAATCTGTGCTGTACTAAATGTCAATGCA
Organism: Pristiophorus japonicus; assembly: GCF_044704955.1. NCBI lineage: Eukaryota > Metazoa > Chordata > Chondrichthyes > Pristiophoridae > Pristiophorus > Pristiophorus japonicus. Next base: position 30,263,968 of record NC_091984.1, on the reverse strand, counting down.
GCACCGCTATGAATTTCAAAACTAGTAATTCATACCAGTATCAATATTAGTCTGACTGCAAATCAATCATTAATGCACAGTCAGCAGCGCTATTACTCTGATATACTCTGCCTAAGTGCATAAGGCAGGCAGATCAATACACTGATAATCCATGCCTGATACGTGTGTGAATCTCCTTGTCTTTGGTTACCAATTAGTATTGATTAGTTGAATGTTTTTTAAACTCTCTAAAAACTAAATAATTCCACTGTTTCCAGTATATTGAAAGGGTATAGTCATTATGAAGGGAAAACACTTGCTGCAGTTCCCGAATAATATGCAAGAAAGGTAGGAACCAGCCAGATGTCAGAAACTGTACCACACGTTTAACTAAAGTGCCTGAATTTACATGGAACAAGGCATAGATTTACAAACTTGGGACCCTAGAATCCAGCGATTCAATGAAGAGATTAAGGGGGGAAAATTGCCTTTCAGAAAAAGGTCTGTTAGCGCTTCCTTAAAGGGAAGGGCGTACCGCCACGGCCGCCATTTTGTTTTAATTGTCGGCCGACTCCTGAGTCAGCCCGACAATGGCAGCCGCTGGATCGGTGGGGCCACCAACAGGCAGCCCGGCATCCCCTCTTGGGTGCTGGTCCGATGGCCCAGCCGAAACCCTCTCTGGTGGCCCAGTGGGCTCCACGGAGGCCTCACTAGGCCTCGCATTGTCCCTTTCCTTTAAGTGAAGGGGAGGGACATTTCGACCCGTCAACGCAACATGGCACATCCGCATCGCGCTGATGTCATCACCGCCGCACTGACATGGTCAGCGCAGTGGACCTCGCCCCGATACCGCCTCCACAGTGCCCCAAACGCTGGGAGCTGGTGTCAGAATTAAAGAACCAAATTTTCCGGCTCTTCCCTCTAATTCCTGCCGGGCGCTAAATTTCCGGCTAATTCGAAGTGCCCTCCCCAATTTCTTGCTGCGGGCAGTTTTGGCCCCTCGAAGTCCAAAAAAAAATCATCAGAGATTTTTTGTGTATCATCTGATTTCTGTATTCACTGATTTATTAACAATTTATTTCTGTTACTGTATTCAGCAATAATAAGCTTTGGAGAGCTGACACTGTTTTAGGAAATTAGAAAATGAAAATGTCAATATAAAGAAAAAAGACTTGCATTGACAATGCACCATTTCATACATCTCAGAAACATCCCAAACTACATCCACTACTGGATCACAAGTCAGCTTCCTGAAGTTCATGAACAGGGTTCACAGACTGTATTTGTTACATAGCATCTTTGGTTGGGGTGGGGGGGCTGAAAGTGTGCAAAACATTAAACAATTTGTGAGAAATTGCTCCGGCCATTATTTCAATCGATGTCCCTCCCGCCCCCCAGCATCCATTTGCCTCCTTTATTGAAATAGTAGACACAGGAATTTCATGTTCATATGTTTATATCCCAGAGCAGGGTTACACCCCGTATAGTAAGTCTAAAAATTATTCCCTTCAATTATATAAAGTCATGTAACTTTAGACATTGTAAGGAGGCTAATAGGTTTTCCACTCCATGCACTCTTCTAGTTTTTCTGCCCGATCGTTTCATTCTTGTGAATACTTTCTTTACTTCGTTGCGTGTGTGTATTTAGTTTCTTTTTGGCCGTTCAGCCAGTATTAATTTCATTGACATTATACGTTGCTGCGATTCACTAACCATCTGATATTTCCACCCCAGTTCACCTTTCAGAATTTTCCATTGTTTGGGAGTCGTTCAGATACCTGTGGGACTGCTGATTTTAATGAGCTACTGGCGTCTTAATGATCTTTCAGTATAATGGCCAACATTCCTCATTCAACTAGCACCATCAAAAACAGATGATTTGATCAGTTGTCTTATTGTTACTCCTCTTCAGGATATAGAAAGACTTGTAATGTATCAAACAACAGTTCCTATTTCACGGATCCTTGTTGTGTACCTATTAATCCATTTGTACTGTATTAACTCTTTATCGTTTCTGGTACTCACCCATACAGTCTCTTTCAAGTAATATGTCTCAAACAGTATTCAAGATAACCTCACATCATAATTGTTGTGTATCTGTAAAGCATGCACTCCCATGTTCTGCCACCAGGGAGTGCATCCCCTGAAGTCCCAAGGGATCCCAGCATCCCTTGGGAGCACTGTATATAAGCAGGCCCCTGGAGTGTCTTAATAAAGACTGAGGTCACTGTTACTTTAACCTCCCTGTGTGCAGTCTCATCTGTGTTAGGAACACAACAACTGCTGATGATTATATGAATCCAACGCAAAGATGCAGCAAACTGTGGGCATCCTGGAGAAGTTCTCGGAGGGTGAGGACTGGGAAGCCTATGTCGAACTGCTAGACCAGTACTTTGTAGCCAACGAGCTGGATGGAGAAGGAAGCGCTGCAAAAAGGAGAGTGGTCCTCCTCACGATCTGCGGGGCACCGACCTACAGCCTCATGAAGAATCTTCTGGCTCAGGTGAAACCCACAGATAAGTCATATGAGGAGCTGTATACACTGGTTCGGGGGCATCTTAACCTGAGGGAGAACATGCTGATGGCGAGGTATCGGTTCTACACGTGCCAGTGATCTGAAGGTCAGGAAGTGCCGTGCTACGTCACTGAGCTAAGGCGACTTGCAGGACAATGTGAGTTTGATGGCTACCTGGAGCAAATGCTCAAAGATTTTTTTGTTCTGGGCATTGGCCACGAGACCATCCTATGAAAACATTTGACTGTAGAGACACCGACCCTCAGTAAGGCCATTGAGATAGCATAGGCGTTTATGTCCACCAGTGACAACACCAAACAAATCTCTCAGCACACAAGTGCTAGCAATGTTCATAAATTAACTGCAACTGTGTTTGCGAGCAGAAATGTACAGGGCAGAAACCATGAGTCTGCAACTGCCAGCAGGCCTCAGGTGACCCAGATGACTGAGTCCACAACAAAGGATGACTGCAAGGCAATTCACACCTTGTTGGCATTGTGGAGGCTTCCATTCAGCCTAATCACGCCGCTTCAAAGGGTATGTTTGCAAGAGCTGTGGAACAATGAGGCACCTCCAACGAGCTTGCAGACAAGCTGCAAGCTCTGCAAAACCTGCTAACCACCACGTGACAGAGGAAGATCGGTCCATGGTGGATCAAAGCAATTTTGAGCCTCACAGAGAGGAGGCAGATGCTGAAGTACACGGGGTGCACACATTTTTGACTAAATGTCCACCTATGATGCTAAATGTAAAATTGAATGGCTTACCCGTAGCCATGGAACTGGACGCTGGCGCTAGCCAATCCGCAATCCATCATGAGTAAAAAGATGTTTGAGATACTGTGGTGCAACAAGGCACTCAGACCAGCCCTGAGCCCCATCCACACGAAACTAAGAATGTACACAAAGAGCTTATCAATGTCCAGGGCAGCGCCATGGTCAAGGTCACCTACGAGGGCACAGTGCACGAACTGCCACTCTGGATTGTCCCGGGCGATGGTCCCACAATGCTTGGAAGCAGCGGGCTGGGCAAAATCCGCTGGAACCGGGATGACATCCGAGCACTATCACATGTCGGTGAGGCCTCATGTACCCAGGTTCTTAACAAATTTCCTTCCCTTTTTGAGCCAGGCATTGGAAACTTTTCCGGGGCGAAGGTGCAGATCCACTTGGTCCCAGAGGCACAACCCATTCACCACAAGGTGCCAGCGATACCTCACATGTTGAGGGAGAGAGAGGAAATCGAGCTGGACAGGCTGCAACGCGAGGGCATCATCTCCCCAGTGGAATTCAGCGAGTGGGTCAGCCCGAATATTCCAGTACTCAAAAGTGATTGCACGGTCAGAATTTGCGGTGATTATAAAGTAACTATTAATTGTTTCTTGCTACAGGACCAATACCCGCTACCTAAGGCAGACGACCTATTTGCGACGCTGGCAGGAGGCAAAACGTTCACCAAGCTTGACCTGACTTAGGTTGACATAACGCAGGAGCTGGAGGAGTCTTCGAAGGGCCTCACCTGCTTCAACACGCACAAGGGACTATTCATCTACAATAGATGCCCGTTTGGAATTCGGTCGGCTGCAGCGATCTTCCAGAGAAACATAGAGGGCCTACAGCATGATTGAGAAAGAGGCATTAGTGTGTGTGTTCGGGGGTAAAGAAAATGCATCAATGCCTGTTTGGCCTCAAATTTGAGCTGGAAACCGATCACAAGCCCCTCATATCCCTATTCACTGCAAACAAGGGGATAAATACTAATGCCTCAGCCCGCATACAAAGGTGGGCAGTCGCGCTATCAGCGTATAACTATACCATCCGCCACAGGCCAGGCAGCGAGAACTGTGCGGATGCTCTCAGTCGGCTACCATTGCCCACCACGAGGGTGGAAATGGTGCAGCCTGCAAACTTGTTGATGGTGGTGCAGCCCGCAGACTTGTTGATTGTCATGGAAGTATTTGAAAATGATAAATCACCTGTCACGGCCCGCCAGATTAGGACTTGGACCAGCCACGATCCTCTGCTGTCCCTAGTAAAAAACTGTGCTGGGCCAGCATCCCTGTTGAAATGCAAGAGCTAATCAAGCCGTTCCAGCGGTGAAAGGCAGACTGCCTGGTGTGGGGTAACCGTGTAGTGCTACTCAAAAAGGTCAGGGAGACATTCATCTCGGATCTCCACAGCACACACCGGGTATGGTAATGATGAAAGCGATATCCAGATCCCACGTGTGGTGGCCCGGTATTGACTCTGACTTAGAGTCCTGTGTACGGCAATGCTGCGTGTGTGCTCAGTTGAGCAACGTGCCCAGAGAGGCACCACTAAGTTTGTGGTCCTGGCCCTCCAGACCATGGTCGAGGATCCATGTCGACTATGCGGGCCCGTTTCTCGGTAAAATGTTCCTGGTGGTGGTGGATGCTTTTTCAAAATGGATTAAATGTGAAATAATGTCGGGAAGCACCGCCACCGCCACCATTGAAAGCCTGAGGGCCATGTTTGCCACCCACGGCCTGCCTGACATACTGGTCATGTTTCACCAGTGCCGAATTTAAACAATTCATGACCCACCATGGGATCAAACATGTCACCTTGGTCCCATTTAAACCAGCCTCGATTGGGCAGGCAGAGAGGGCAGTACAAACAATCAAACAGAGCCTTAAACAAGTCACAGAAGGCTCACTCCAAACCCGCCTGCCCTGAGTACTGCTCAGCTACCGCACGAGACCCCACTCGCTCACAGGGGTGCCGCCGGCTGAGCTACTCATGAAAAGGACACTTAAAACCAGACTCTCGCTGGTTCACCCCAATGATCAGGTAGAGAGCAGGCGGCAGCAACAAAATGTAAACGATGGTCGCGCCACTGTGTCACGGGAAATTGATCTGAATGATCCTGTGCATGTGCTAAACTATGGACCTGGTCCCAAGTGGATCGCGGGCACGGTGATAGCTAAAGAAGGGAGTAAGGTGTTTGTAGACAATCTAGACAATGGAAAAATTTGCAGAAAGCACCTGGACCAAACGAGGCTGCGGTTCACAGACTGCCCTGAACAACCCAACCGCAGACACCACCTTTTTTGAGCCCACAACACACACACAAAGGATCAACGACACCACGCCGGACCAGGAAATTGAACCCATCACGCCCAACAGTCCAGCAAGGCCAGGCTCACCCAGCAGCCCTGCAGGGCCAACAACACGCCAGCCCAGCGAGGGCACAGCCAACACACCAGAACAGACATTTGTACCGAGGCGGTCCACCAGGGAAAGAAAGGCTCCCGACCGCCTCACCTTGTAAATAATTTTCACTTTGACTTTGCGGGGGAGTGATGTTGTGTATCTGTAAAGCATGCACTCCCATGTTCCGCCACCAGGGAGCGCATCCCCTGAAGTTCCAAGGGATCCCAGCATCCCTTGGGAGCACTGTATATAAGCCAGCCCCTAGGGCCTGTTCCTCACTCTGGAGTGTCTTAATAAAGACTGAGGTCCCTGTTACTTTAACCTCCCTGTGTGCAGCCTCATCTGTGTTAGGAACACAACAGTAATGTTATGGAATATATATTATCATTTTAACTTTTACCATTGAGTAAGACAATGTGAAAAACAGATCAACACTGGAATTTTATGAACTGTGAAGGTAAATTGAATTCCATACTGTTTGAAACCTCAATGCAGTCTCAAATTTTATACTTAAAACTAACTGACCTCCAGCACTGCCCTTATGTAGACTGGTTTATACACATGATTGTGATGTTCAGCACAGACCCATCCTAAGCTGGGAACAAATCATAGTGGGTGGTACAGAGAGCAGCATACAGAATTTTTAAATTATGTCATTGGACCGCAACAGATTAGAGGCTTGTTATGGTTTTCCATCAGCCAACCAACTTTAAATCAAACTTAGAGAGCTCACCAGCGCAGCAATATCAATGGCCCGGAATTTGCAGTCAGTGGAGAAGCAAAGGCATTCAGCGTTGGCCCTGAAGTAAGCTTCCCACAAAGATCTCGCCATCTCTGTGTTGAGAATTTTGTCTTTTCTGACGTGTAATTGAAATCAAAGGAAGTTAATGGGGATTCCCAGCGAAAGGCTACTGCGACGGCAACAAGCTGCCCAAGCAGTCAATCAAAACATGGAATTCTCACAGGCAGTGAACCAGGAAGCTCTTAAAATTCTACCTTTTTAGAATGTTAGAGAGAAAAACAAAGATTGGCGCTCTCACATGGGGAAAGGGCAAACCTGAAATAAAGATGAACAAATTTTGAAAAAAAATGTAAATTTTTATTTTTATTAAAATGGATAAATTTGACACTGCACAAAATTAAAATGAGTTTTTCAGGGCCATAATGTTTGTTTAGCAGCCAATGCGCTGTTAAAACCCCAGTTACACCTAATCCCTTTGGGTCGAACTTTTAGTGGGGAATTTAACAGCGTAATTACTGCAGAAGAGCTGAAGTTTTCATCAGTTTCCCTGATTTGAGAGATTTCACTGATTGCCGGCTCTGTGGGGTGGGACAGCGCTGCCTGTGGAGGAGCAGAGAATGACAGGCTACACCTTCAGCATTTCCGCATTAGGCTGCACATGTGCTAAATCCTGAAGTTGCGGTTAGTTTTGTTAAGTATGGAATAACTCCACGAGGCTAAGTACGGTGAGTTAGTTCAGGCATGACCTTACTCCAGTTTATTTATTCTCAAAGTGAGGATTGAACATGGCTGCCAACATTATATACACGGCTTGCACATGTCGGCCAGTGACCATTAGGACTCTGATAGTCGCGCCCTCCGGTGGCAGGTAAAACCCAGTTAACATACACAACAAGTTTCATAGACAAAATGACGGCGAATGAATGCTGCCAGTTCACCGTCATAAGGACCACAAATTCTGGGCCAATATATTTAACCAATGCAATTAGACACTATTCAACAGAATCATCGGCACATGTGTTACCAGTATGTTCCAGAAGAGTCCTGAAACAGAATTCATGTTTGTAAGCTAACTACTGCTTATCGGGAAGCTAAATGCTGATTATTGGTTTACTTTAGTATAAATCTTAAATCTATAATAACAACAACATTCAATGAGCTGTTTTGAGGGAGTTTCTTTTCTGCGCCTGATTCCCAATCAGAAAGCTGCATGTAAAAGTAAACGTTTGTTTTTCCAATCGGAAAATTGAGTTGTGATTTTAAAGCAACATAATTTTTCTTACGATTGACGATATGGCGGACCACTCACCAAGCAATGAAGACTAATCAACAGATTTTATGTAGTATACAGAGAATAGCTGCTCCTCCTCAGAATGTAGAACATAATAGCATCTCATGTGTCAGAGTTCACAATAAAACAGGATCTGATAAGATCCCGTAACAATGTCTTTATGTGGAGTTTGCTGTGCATTTCTCCACAGACCCTACCACACCTCTCTCTCTCTCTCTCTCTCACTCCCTTTCTCTCCCTTTCTTGCTGGTGATCTCAGAAGGCCCGCTAACCTGAGGGAAACCTGCCAAATAAAAACTCAAATCAGGCAGCTCCTGGCTGCAGTGTTTTCTAACCAATGGACTGTGAAGAAAGAACCCCTCCCCCCCATACACCTGATTTAAGCCCCTCCTTGATTCCCAAGAAAGAAGGAAAACTGTGTTTACCCACAGAAATCAAGTTCAAAGACAATAAACTGTTTTTCCCGACTGAATCAAGATATCAATCTGACAATCATCCAAATTGAATACACCAATACCTCAGCACTCAGCATTAGAAAATACATTTTAGGAATTATGCCTTTGAAATGATCCTTTGCATACTAGACCGCTGCAGTTAGCAAAGCCTAACGTTTAAGATGACTGTTGTTATGTATTTAACCCCTTGTAACTTGTATGACACCTGACCGCCAGAGGGCCCACCTGTTGGAGTCCCAAGGGATCCCAGCATCCCTTGGGAGCACGATTTATATAAGCAGTCCATCACGAGGTACCTGCACTCTGGAGTCTTATTAAAGGAGCTAAGGTCACACTTGCTCATTGTACACAGTGCTCAGTTTCATCCTTTATTATGAGTGTGCCAATTGGCGACGAGGTAATGAACAACCGCGGGAAAATGCAAAGAACAATCAGTATCCTGGAGAAGTTCTCAGAAGGAGACACTTGGGAGGCGTAGAGCGACTTCGTGGCCAACGAGCTGGAAGGGGACGAGAATGCTACCAAACGAAGGGCGATCCTCCTAACTGTCTGTGAGGCAACAACCTATGGCCTCATGAAGAATCTCCTAGCTCCGGCAAAACCAACAGAGAAATCCTACGAAGAATTGTGTATGCGGGTCCGGGAGCACCTAAATCCTAAGGAAAGTGTTTTGATGGCGAGATATCGGTTCCACACGTGTCAACGATCGGAGGGCCAGGAAGTGGCGAGCTACGTCGCCGAACTAAGGTGCCTTGCAGGACATTGTGAGTTTGAGGGATTCCTAGAACAAATGCTCAGAGACTTTTTTGTACTGGGCATTGGACATGAGACAATCCTTCGCAAACTGTTGACTGTAGAAACTCTGAATCTAAGCAAAGCCATAACGCGATATCCTAGGCATTTATGTCCACCAGCGACAACACCAAACAGATTTCGCAGAGCAAAGAAGTTTCGGCCAGTACTGTGCATAAAGTAACGCCGGTCTCAAGCAGAAATGTACATGCCGGCTGCTGCGGCCCGACCTCAGATGACCCATCATTCGTTAATGCGAGGCAGTTAACACCTTGTTGGTGTTGTAGAGGTGATCATCGGCCCCATCAATGCCGCTTCAAGCACTATGCGTGCAACGGTTGCAGAACAATGGGACACCTCCAGCGAATGTGCAGACGAGCTGCAAACCCTGCAAACCACCACGTTGCAGAGGAAGATCGATCCACTGTGGATCAGACTGAGTTGAAGAATCATACTGAGGTGGCTGAAGTGTACGGGGTACACACATTCACTACGAAATGTCCACCAATAATGTTGAAAGTTGAACTGAACAGAATTCCAGTATCTATGGAACCGGGTGCAAATCAGTACATAATGAGTAAAAAGGCCTTCGACAGGTTGTGGGGAAAAAAGGCACACAGGCCCAAGCTCAGCCCCATTCACACCAAACTAAGGACTTACACCAAGGAACTAATCCCTGTAATTGGCAGTGCAGAAGTCAAAGTCTCCAATGACGGAGCAGTACATGAACTCCCGCTATGGATTGTGCCAGGGGATGGCCCCACGTTGTTGGCAGAAGCTGGCTGGGAAAAATCCGCTGGAACTGGGACGACATCTGAGCACTTTCGTCTGTCGACGACGCCTCATGTTCCCAGGATTTGAGCAAGTTCCCATCGTTGTTCGAGCCAGGCATTGGAAGCTTCTCGGGGGCGAAAGTGCAGATTCATTTGCTCCCAGTACGTGACCCATCCACCACAAGGCATGGGCGGTACCATACATGATGCGTGAAAAAGTGGAAATTGAGCTGGACAGGCTGCAGCGAGAAGGTATCATCGCGCCGGTGTAATTCAATGATTGGGCTAGTCCAATTGTCCCGGTACTTAAAGAGGATGGCACGGTTAGAATTTGTGGGGACTATAAAGTAACGATTAACCGTTTTTCGCTGCAGGACCAGTACCCGCAACCCAAGGCGACCTATTTGTGACCTTGGCTGGAGGGAAGACGTTCACGAAGCTGGACCTAACCTCGGCCTACATGACGCAGGAGCTGGAAGAATCTTCGAAAGGCCTCACCTGCATCAACACGCACAAAGGTCTGTTCATCTATACCCGGTGCCCGTTCGGGATTCAGTCGGCCGCGGCTATCTTCCAGCGGAACGTGGAGAGCCTGCTAAAGTCAGTTCCTTGCACCGTGGTTTTCCAGGACTACATACTGGTTACAGGTCGGGACACCATTGAGCACTTGAAGAATCTGGAAGAGGTTCTTAGTCGGTCGGATCGTGTGGGGCTCAGGTTGAAACGCTCGAAGTGTGTTTTCCTGGCACAGGAGGTCGAGTTCTTGGGAAGAAGAATCACAGTAGAAGGCATCAGACCCACCGACGCCAAGACCACAGAACGTGATGGAGCTGCGGTCGTTCGTGGGACTCGTTAACTATTTCGGTAATTTCCTACCTGGGTTAAGCATCCTGCTAGAACCCCTACATGCGCTATTGCGCAAGGGAGATGACTGGGGTATGGGGGAATTCACAAGAGGCTGCCTTTAAGAAAGCCAGAAATCTGTTATGTTCAAACAAACTGCTTGTCCTGTATAACCCTTGTAAACGATTAGTGCTAGCTTGCGATGGGGTCGGGTGTGTGTTACAACAGGCTAACGAATCAGGGATTTTGCAACCAGTCGCATATGCATCCAGGAATTTGTCCAAGGCTGAAAGGGCCTACAGCATGATTGAAAAAGAGACTCTGACATGCGTTTACGGGGTGAAAAAACTGCACCAGTACTTATTTGGCCTCATGTTTGAGCTTGAAACTGACCACAAACCGCGCATATCGCTGTTCTCTGAGAGCAAAGGGATTAATACCAATGCCTCTGCCCGCATCCAAAGATTGGCGCTCACACTGTCGGCATACAACTATGTAATCCGCCACAGACCAGGCACAGAGAGCTGCGCAGATTCTCTCAGTAGGCTGCCATTGCCCACCACCGGTCATGGAGGCATTCGCGAACTGCCCGCCAGATCAGGATCTGGACCAGCCAGGATCCTTTACCGTCCTTGGTAAAAAAACTGTGTCCTCCATGGGAGCTGGTCCGGTGTCCCAGTGGAGATGCAGGAGGCGATTAAGCCGTTCCACAGACGCAAAGATGAGTTGTCCCTGCAGGCGGACTGTCTATTGTGGGGCAATCGCGTGGTCTTGCCCAAGAAAGGCAGAGATACGTTCATATGTAAACTACACAGCACCCACCCAGGCATTGTAATGATGAAAGCCATAGCCAGATCCCATGTGTGGTGGCCTGACATCAACTCAGATTTAGAGTCATGCGTGCGCCAGTGCAACACTTGCTCTCAGCTGAGCAATGCACCCAGAGAGGCACCGCTATGTTTGTCGTCCCTCCAAACCGTGGTCGGGATCCACATGGACTATGCGGGCCCATTTCCAGGCAAAATGTTTTTTGTTTTCGTGGATGCTTACGCAAAATGGATTGAATGTGCAATAATGTCTGTGAGCACATCCACGGCCACTATTGAAAGCCTATGAGCTATGTTTGCCATGCACGGCTTGCCTATGTCCTAGTGAGCGACAATGGGCCATGTTGTGTTCCTAACACAGATGAGGGTGCACACAGGGAGGTTAAAGTAACAGTGTCTTTAATAAGACAATCCAGAGTGAGGAACAGGCCTTAGGGGCCGGCTTATATACAGTGCTCCCAAGAGATGCTGGGATCCCTTGGGACTTCAGGGGATGAGCTCCCTGGTGGCGGAACATGGGAGTGCATGCTTTACAGATAGACAACATCACTCCCCCCGCCCCCAAAGTCAAAGTGAAAACTATTTACAAGGTGAGGCGGTCAGGAGCCTTTCTTTCCCTGGTGGACCACCTCGGTACAAATGTCTGTTCTGGTGTGTTGGCTGTGCCCTCGCTGGGCTGGCGTGTTGTTGGCCATGCAGAGCTGCTAGGTAAGCCTGGCCTTGCTGGGCTGTTGGGCGTGATGGGTTCGATTTCCTGGTCCGGTGTGGTGATGTTGATCCTTTGGGTGTGTGTTGTGGGCTCGAAAAAGGTGGTGTCTGCTGTGGGTTGTTCAGGGCAGTCTGTGAACCACAGTCTCGTTTGATCCAGGTGCTTTCTGCAAATTTGTCCATTGTCTAGTTTGACTATAAACACCCTACTCCCTTCTTTAGCTATCACCGTGCCCGCGATCCACTTGGGACCATGTCCATATTTTAGCACATACACAGAGTCATCACATTAATTTCCCGTGACACAGTGGCGTGACCATCGTTTACATTTTGTTGCTGCCGCCTGCTCTCTATCTGATCATGCAGGTTGGATTGAACCAGCAAGAGTCTGGTTTTAAGTGTCCTTTTCATGAGTAGCTCAGCCGGGGGCACCCCTGTGAGTGAGTGGGGTCTGGTGCGGTAGCTGAGCAGTACTTGTGACAGGCGGGTTTGGAGTGAACCTTCTGTGACTTGATTCTTTGTACTGCCCGCTCTGCCTGCCCATTGGAGGCTTGTTTAAACGGGGCTGAGGTGACATGTTTGATCTCATTGCGGGTCATGAATTCTTTAAATTCGGCACTGGTATGTCAGGCAGGCCATGGGTGGCACACATGGCCCTCAGGCTTTCAATGGTGGCGTTGGCTTCCCGACATTATTTCACCTTCAATCCATTTTGAAAAAGCATCCACCACCACCAGGAACATTTTATCAAGAAATGGGCCTGCATAGTCGACATGGATCCTTGACCATGGTCTGGAGGGCCAGGACCACAAACTTAGTGGTGCCTCTCTGGGCATGTTGCTCAACTGAGCACACACGCTGCATTGCCGTACACAGGACTCTAAGTCAGAGTCGATACCGGGCCACCACATATGGGATCTGGCTATCGCTTTCATCATTACTATACCCGGGTGTATGCTGTGGAGAACCGAGATGAATGTCTCCCTGCCCTTTTTGGGTAGCACTACGCGGTTACCCCACAACAGTCAGTCTGCCTGAATGGACAGCTCGTCCTTTCGCCGCTGGAACGGCTTGATTAGCTCTTGCATTTCAAGTCCTAAATGCTGGTCCAAGTCCTAATCTGGCGGGCCATGACATGTGATTTATCATTTTCAAACGCTTCCATGACCATCAACAAGTCTGCGGGCTGCGCCACCATCAACAAGTTTGCTGGCTGCACCATTTCCACCCCCGTGGTGGGCAATGGTAGCCGACTGAGAGCATCCGCACAGTTTTTGGTGCCTGGCCTGTGGCGGATGGTATAGTTATATGCTGATAGCGTGAGTGCCCACCTTTGTATGCGAGCTGAGGCATTCGTATTTATCCCCTTGTTTTCAGCGAACAGGAATATGAGGGGCTTGTATTCAGTTTCCAAATCAAATTTGAGGCCAAACAGGTACTGAGGCATTTTCTTTACCCCGAACACACACGCTAATGCCTCTTTCTCAATCATGCTGTAGGCCCTCTCGGCCTTCGACAAGCTCCTGGAAGCATAGGCGACAGGTTGCAACTTCCCCTCAATGTTAGCTTGTTGTAATACACACCCGACTCCGTACGACGATGCGTCACATGCTAGCACAAGTCTTTTACACGGGTTATACAATACAAGCAGCTTATTGGAGCATAAAATGTTTCTGGCTTTCTCAAAAGCAATTACTTGTTTTTTTTCCCCATACCCAGTTCTCATCTTTGCGCAATAACACATGTAAGTGCTCTAAAAGGGTGCTGAACCCCGGTAGGAAGTTACCAAAATAGTTGAGGAGTCCCAGGAATGACCGCAGCTCCGTGACATTCTGTGGCCTGGGTACATTCCTGATAGCCTCTGCCTTGGCGTCAGTGGGCCGAATGCCGTTCGCCGCGATCTTTCTTTCCAAAAACTCCACTTCTGTTGCCATGAAGAAGCATTTCGACCTCTTCAGCCGCAGCCCTACGCGATCCAGTCACTGGAGGACCTCCTCCAGGTTTTGTAGGTGCTCGGCGGTGTCCTGAAAGACCACCGTGCGTGGTACCGACTTGAGTAGGCTCTCTATGTTTCTCTGGAAGATCGCTGCAGCCGACCGAATTCCAAACGGGCATCTGTTGTAGATGACCAGTCCCTTGTGCGTGTTGATGCAGGTGAGGCCTTTGAAGACTCCTCCAGCTCCTGCGTAATGTAGGCCAAAGTCAGGTCGAGCTTGGTGAATGTCTTACCTCCTGCCAGCATTGCAAATAAGTCGTCTGCCTTAGGTAGCGGGTATTGGTCCTGTAGTGAGAAACGATTAATAGTTACTTTATAATCGCCGCAAATCCTGACCGTGCCATCACTTTTGAGTACTGGAACAATCGGGCTGGCCCACTCGCTGAATTTCACTGGGGAGATGATGCCCTCGCATTGCAGCCTGTCCAGCTTGATTTCCACTCTCTCCCTCAGTATGTGAGGTACGGCTGGTGCCTTGTGGTGAAGGGGTCGTGCCTCTGGGACCAAGTGGATCCGCACCTTCGCCCCGGAAAAGTTTCCAATGCCTGGCTCAAAAAGGGAAGGAAATTTGTTAAGAACCTGGGTACATGAGGCCTCATCGACATGTGATAGCACTCGGATGTCATCCCAGTTCCAGCGGATTTTGCCCAGCCAGCTCCTTCCAGGCATTGTGGGGCCATCACCCGGGACAATCCAGAGTGGCAGTTCGTGAACCGTGCCCTCGTAGGTGACCTTGACCACGGCGCTGCCCAGGACAGTGATAAGCTCTTTGGTGTACGTTCTCAGTTTCGTGTGGATGGGGCTCAGGGCTGGTCTGAATACCTTGTTGCACTACAGTCTAGCAAACATCTTTTTACTCATGATGGATTGGCTAGCACCAGTGTCCAGTTCCATGGCTACGGGCAAGCCATTCAATTTTACGTTTAGCATTATGGGTGGACATTTCATCAAAAATGTGTGCATCCCATGTACTTGAGCATCTGCCCCCTCTCTCTGAGGCTCAAAATTGCTTTGATCCACCATGGACCGATCTTCCTCTGCCACATGGTGATTAGCAGATTTTGCAGAGCTTACAGCTCATTTGCAAGCTCGTTGGAGGTGCCCCATTGTTCCACAGCTCTTGCAAACATACCCTTTGAAGCGGCATGAATTGGCTGAATGGAAGCCTCCACAATGCCAGCAAGGTGTGAATTGCCTTGCATTCATCCTTTGTTGGGGACTCTGAGTCATCTGGGTCACCTGAGGCCTGCTGGCAGTTGCAGACTCGTGGTTTCTGCCCTGTACATTTGTGCTCACAAACACAGTTCCAGTTAATTTATGAACATTGCTCGCACTTGCATGCTGAGAGATTTGTTTGGTGTTATCACTGGTGGACATAAACACCTGTGCTATCGCAATGGCCTTATTGAGGGTCGGTGTCTCTACAGTCAAAAGTTTTCATAGGATGGTCTCGTGGCCAATGCCCAGTAGAAAAAAATCTCTGAGCATTTGCTCCAGGTAGCCATCAAACTCACATTGTCCTGCAAGTCGCCTTAGCTCGGCAACGTAGCTCGCCACTTCCTGACCTTCAGATCGCTGGCACGTGTAGAACCGATACCTCACCATCAGCACGCTCTCCCTCGGGTTAAGATGCTCCAGAACCAGTGTACATAGCTCCTCATACAACTTATCTGTGGGTTTCACCGGAGCCAGAAGATTCTTCATGAGGCTGCAGGTCGGTGCCCTGCAGACTGTGAGGAGGACCGCTCTCCTTTTTGCAGCACTTCCTTCTCCGTCCAACTCGTTGGCTACAAAATACTGGTCTAGCTGTTTGACATAAGCTTCCCAGTCCTCACCCTCCGAGAACTTCTCCAGGATGCCCACAGTTTGCTGCATCTTTGCGTTGGATTCGTATTCTCATCACCAGTTATTGTGTTCCTAACACAGATGAGACTGCACACAGCGAGGTTAAAGTAACAGTGACCTCAGTCTTTAATAAGACACTCCAGGGTGAGGAACAGGCCTTAGGGGCCTGCTTATGTACAGTGCTCCCAATGGATGCTGGGATCCCTTGAGACTTCAGGGGATGAGCTCCCTGGTGGCGGAACATGGGAGTGCATGCTTTATAGATACACAACAGGCCGTGCTTCACCAGTGCTGAATTCAAGGAATTCATGACCCACAACGGGATCAAACACGTCAATTATAGACCGGTCAATAATTATAGACCAGTCAAGGGAATTATAGACCGATCAGCCTGACATCGGTAGTGGGTAAAATGATGGAATCAATTATTAAGGATGTCATAGCAGCGCATTTGGAAAGAGGTGACATGATAGGTCCAAGTCAGCATGGATTTGTGAAAGGGAAATCATGCTTGACAAATCTGGAATTTTTTGAGGATGTTTCCAGTAGAGTGGACAAGGGAGAACCAGTTTATGTGGTATATTTGGACTTTCAGAAGGCTTTCGACAAGGTCCCACACAAGAGATTAATGTGCAAAGTTAAAGCACATGGGATTGGGCGTAGTGTGCTGACATGGATTGAGGACTGGTTGTCAGACAGGAAGCAAAGAGTAGGAGTAAATGGGGACTTTTCAGAATGGCAGGCAGTGACTAGTGGGGTACCGCAAGGTTCTGTGCTGGGGCCCCAGCTGTTTACACTGTACATTAATGATTTAGATGAGGGGATTAAATGTAGTATCTCCAAATTTGCGGATGACACTAAGTTGGGTGGCAGTGTGAGCTGTGAGGAGGATGCTATGAGGCTGCAGAGCGACTTGGATAGGTTAGGTGAGTGGGCAAATGCATGGCAGATGAAGTATAATGTGGATAAATGTGAGGTTATCCACTTTGGTGGTAAAAACAGAGAGACAGACTATTATCTGAATGGTGACAGATTAGGAAAAGGGGAGGTGCAAAGAGACCTGGGTGTCATGGTATATCAGTCATTGAAGGTTGGCATGCAGGTACAGCAGGCGGTTAAGAAAGCAAATGGCATGTTGGCCTTCATAGCGAGGGGATTTGAGTACAGGGGCAGGGAGGTGTTGCTAGAGTTGTACAGGGCCTTGGTGAGGCCACACCTGGAGTATTGTGTACAGTTTTGGTCTCCTAACCTGAGGAAGGACATTCTTGCTATTGAGGGAGTGCAGCGAAGGTTCACCAGACTGATTCCTGGGATGGCGGGACTGACCTATCAAGAAAGACTGGATCAACTGGGCTTGTATTCACTGGAGTTCAGAAGAATGAGAGGGGACCTCATAGAAACGTTTAAAATTCTGACGGGTTTCGACAGGTTAGATGCAGGAAGAATGTTCCCAATGTTGGGGAAGTCCAGAACCAGGGGACACAGTCTAAGGATAAGGGGTAAGCCATTTAGGACCAAGATGAGGAGGAATTTCTTCACCCAGAGAGTGGTGAACCTGTGGAATTCTCTACCACAGAAAGTTGTTGAGGCCAATTCACTAAATATATTCAAAAAGGAGTTAGATGAAGTCCTTTCTACTAGGGGGATCAAGGGGTATGGCGAGAAAGCAGGAATGGGGTACTGAAGTTGCATGTTCAGCCATGAACTCATTGAATGGCGGTGCAGGCTAGAAGGGCCGAATGGCCTACTCCTGCCACCTATTTTCTATGTTTCTATGTTTCTATGTCACATCTGCCCCGTTCAAGCCCGCACCCAACAGCCAGGAAGAACGGGTAAATCAAAGCTTGAAACGCGTGTCGGAAGGCTCCCTGCAGAACTAGCTGTCCCGAGTGCTGCTCAGCTACCGCACCAGACCCCATTCACTCACCGGGGTTGCCCCAGCCGAGCCGCTCATGAAAAGAGTGCTAAAAACAAGGCTGTCGCTTGTCCACCCTGATCTCCATGATCACGTGGAGGGCAAGCGGCATCAACAAAGTGTGTACCATGACCACGCAAATTTGTTACGTGATATTGAGATCAATGATCCCGTGTTTATGCTCAATTATGGACATGGTCCCAAATGGCTCGTTGACACGGTCACAGCCAAAGAGGGGAGTAGGGTGTTTCAGGTCAAATTGGCCAATGGACAATCGTACAGAAAACATTTGGACCAAATCAAATTGCGATTCACCAACAGCTATGAACAACCTGAAGAAGACATCACCAACTTTGATCCTCCAACACACGCACAAGTGGCAACTGACATCATGGTTGATCACGAAGCCGAAGTCATCATCCCCAGCAGCCCGGCAAGGCCGGCTGCCCAACAGCCCAGTGAAGAACTCACCAACTCACCCACATCTGCATTTGTACCGAGATGATCGACAAGGGAACAAAAAGCCCCAGACAGTCTCACCTTGTAAATAAGTGTACTGTTGACTTCACGGGGGAGTGATGTTATGTATTTAACCCCTTGTAATCTGTAATCTGTATGACACCTGACCACTAGAGGGCCCACCTGTTGGAGTCCCAAGGGATCCCAGCATCCCTTGGGAGCATGGTATATAAGCAGACCACCCATGAGGTACCTGCACTCTGGAGTCTTATTAAAGGAGCTAAGGTCACATTTGCTCATTGTACACAGTGCTCAGTTTCACCCTTTATTATGAGTGTACCAACTGCCAAATTTACTTTTGCATAAATATTATTATTAGATGTGTGCCCAATACTATCTATTCATTTCACCAATCCCCTCCTTTCCCCATGGATAGATCCCTCAAATGCGAATTTGCCACGTTATTTAAGTCACACGTGAGGCTGTTGGGTTACAGTTTTCACAGACAAACAAACTGAATTGTGGAATGCAATGTAATCTCCTCCAGCCCGACAATCCCCCCGAGATCTCTGCATTCCTCCAATTCTGCCTCTTGAACATCTTCAATTTTAATCGCTCCACCATTGGTGGCCGTGCCTTCAGCTGCCTCGGTCCTAGAATTCCCTTCCTAAATCTCTATACCTCTCTCCTCCTTTAAGATGCTCCTTAAAACCTACCTCTTTTGGTCACCTCTCCTAATGTCTCCTAATGTGGCTTGATATCAAATTTTGTTTGATAATGCTCCTGTTAAGCATCTTGGGATCTTTTATTGTGTTAAAGGCCACTTTATAAATGGAAGTTGTTGCTGTAAAATACTCATTAAGATCCTGAAATCCAATATGAAGAAAAGTAATTTAGTTTATGCACCGCCCCGCCCCTCCCCGGCCTCCTGTGAAACAGTGGCCTTGGTCATTGGCCTTTACTCGTGACTGCTTTTCAGTTACAGATTATTTATAATGTGACAGCCGAGGCTCAATTTGGAGCACCCTCACCTCTGAGTCAGAATGTTGTTGTGAATTCAAGTTCCACTCCAGAGACTTGAGCAGAAAAATCTAGATTGATGCTCAAGTGCAGTTCTGAGGCAGTGCTGCATTTTGGAGGTGCCGTCTTTCATTTGAGACGTTACACCGTTTGCCCTCTCAAGTGGATGTAAAAGATCCGATGGCACTATTTTGAAGAAGAGCAGGGGAGTTATCCCTGGTGGCCTGTGACCAATATTTATCCCTCAATCAACATAACCGAAACAGATTATCTGGTTATCACTTTGTTGTTTGTGGGAGCTTGCTGTGCGCAAATTAGCTGCCACGTTTCCTACATTACAATAGCGGCTACACTTCAAAAAGTACAGAATTGGTTGTAAAGCACTTTGGGACGTGCAGTGGTTGTGAAAGACACTATATAAATGCAAGTCTTTCTTAAATTGCCAGCTTCACTGAGTTTTGTAGGTTAAGCAATATATGGTTATAAAGTGTACAATGAGGGCGGCTTTTGAGTTGGCAGCTTTTGCTCGCAAATTTGTTTGTGCAATGTGGATTCTTTACTGGAGGAACAGGTTGAAAAGTATTCCCACCCGGGGCGGTGACCATCTGCAGCTGAATTTATCTGTGTTTTCTTGTTAACTTTCTTGCCATTTCGAATTGTGACAGATTGCGGTCCCGCCCCCGTACGGCAGTCGCCGGTGCTCCGTAGGGCGGGGCGGGGCGGCGCTGCTTGATTGACAGCCGCTCCCGGACTCGATGGGTTTCTGGTGGGGAGCCGGCGCGGCGCTGCTTGTTCTCGGCTGCGTCCTCTTTGTCAGAATTTTCCTGGTGCTCAGGAGAAATGAAGCGCACAAACCCTGCAAGACGGGCCCTGCCAGCGTTCTGGTGGTCCTCGGCTCCGGTAAGTTTGTTTCAACAGCAGGAAGCCAGGGTCAGGGCAGTGCGCAGCTCCTTCTCCCGCCATGTTTGTAAAGGAGAGGAAGTGCCGCCTCGCCCGCCGCCATGTTTGTAAAGGAAATGAAACCTGGAACCGAGTAATGGTTCTGCAAATATAACAGAGATCAAATTTGGGAACACACAGCCAAAGGCAATTCCACACACCGAAGCTGATCTCGCACCTTAGCTCGCCCATGTGACAACCCTATGCTGTTTAAAAAAAATAATTACACTTGTGTATTATTATCTATATATAATTTTTACTTGCATTGAATTTCTGAAATGTAATGAGTGCAGATCCCCTGGTGTAAGAATCACTGGTGGTGAGGGATTCTGCTAACGGATGTTGGGAACTAATGATCAGAAAATGATTGAACTGTACTTTTACTATCTAAGTATTATCGCTGTGTAGTATTTTACCTAAAATGTAAATGTGGCAGTATTAAATATCATTATTTATTTTTTGGAAAATAAAAATGTATTTATATAATTACCCCCCACCCTTCCTTATTCCCCAGTTTTGCCAAATGCCACTGAGGGGTGATAATTTTACGGTTCAAAAATGCGACCTATGTCACCACTTCTGTTTTTCTGTCATTCTTTCAACGTTTCCTGAAAGCCTTGATTCTAGCTCTCCCTAAATCCAGGGGTTCTGAGGCCAGTTGTAGTCTCCCGACTGCCACCGCATCTGAGATCAGTCAGCTTAACACCCATTGAGAGTCGAATGTGGGACCTACGTTCTAAACCAATTGACAATTAATCATTTTCGCTGATTGTAAATGTTACTCTGAACATTTCTCCATGTTGATAGTCAGGGAAATTAAGACCATCAGAGAGTGGGTAGCAAGTGGTGCTTCAAGACTCTTCTGTTCTTGTGTTGACTTGCCTTGGCTCAATGATAGCACCCTTACCTCTGAGTCAAAAAGTCAAGCCACCCCCCCCAGGTTGAATGAATAACCTAGACTGACACTCAGCGCACTACTGAAGGAGTGTTGCATTGTTGGTGGTGTTGTCTTTTGAATGAGATGTTAAACTAAAGTCATGACTATTCTCTCAGGTAGACATGTAATGGAGCCAAGTTTGCTAATGATGCAAAGCTGGGTCGGAAAGCAAATTTTGAGGAGGGGACACAAAATCTGCAAAGCAATATAGACAGGCTGAGTGGGCAAAAATTTGGCCGATGGAGTACAATGTGGGAAAATGTGAGGTTATCCACTTTGGCAAAAATAGAAAAGCAAATTATAATTTAAATGGAGAAAATTTGCAAAGTGCTGCAATACAGAGGGACCTGGGGGTACTTGTGTATGAAACACAAAAAATGAGTATGCGGGTACAGCAAGTATTCAGGAAGGCAAATGGAATGTTGGCCTTTATTACAAGAGGGATAGAGTATAAAAGCAGAGAAGTCCTGCTACAACTGTACAGGGTACTGGTGAGGCCACACCTGGAGTACTGCATACAGTTTTGGTCTCTGTATTTAAGGAAGGATATACTTGCATTGGAGGCTGTTCAGAGAAGGTTCACTAGGTTGATTCTGGAGATGAGGGGGTTGTCTTATGAAGATGGGTTGAGTAGGTTGGGCCTATACTCATTGGAGTTCAGAAGAATGAGCGGTGATCTTATCGAAACATATAAGATAATGAGGGGCTCGACAAAGTGGTTGCAGAGAGGATATTTCCATTCATAGGGGAAACTAAAACTAGGGGACATAGTCTCAGAATAAGGGGCTGCCCATTTAAAACTGAGATGAGGAGGAATTTCTTCTGAGGATTGTAAATCTGTGTCATTCTCTGCCCCAGAGAGCTGTGGAGACTGGGTGATTGAATATATTTAAGGTGGACATAGATTTTAGAGCGATAAGGGAATAAAGGGTTATGGGGAGCGGGCAGGGAAGTGGAGCTGAGTCCATGATCAGATCAGCCATGATCTTATTGAATGGTGGAGCAGGCTCAAGGGGCCAAATGGCCTACTCCTGCTCCTATTTATTAATAGGTCGCATGGCACGATTCAAAGAAGTGTAGGAGAGTTCTTCAAGTGTACTGGTCAATATTTATACCTCAACCAATATCACAAACTGTTTAATTGTTCATTTAGCTCATTGCTGTTTTGTGCACAAATTGGCTGCCATGTTTCCCTACATTGCATCAGTAACTACACTTCAAAAGTAGTTCATTGGTTGTGAAGTGCTTTGGGATGTCCTGAGGTTGTGAAAGGCGCTATATAAATGCAAGTTTCTTTTATTTCTGACTGCTCGAGTAGAGTATCAATTGATGACACACCTTAGAATTCTTTTCCCCACCTCCTTTCACCTTTGTCCAAATCCCTGACAACCACAGCAAGAAATCAGGAAGGCAAATCAGGAAGGCAGTGCTTTTCTCCTTACCAGTGGTTAGCCATTCAGCATGAGCCATGTAAAGAATCATGGTTATCAGTGCATATTCCTACTCGTGATCAAGTATATTGAAGCTGTCACACCTCATCATCACAGGCAGTCCCTCGGAATCGAGGAGGACTTGCATCCACTCCCAAAGTGAGTTCTCTGATGGCTGAACAGTCCGATACGAGAGCCACAGACCCTGTTACAGTTGGGACAGACGTTCGTCGAGGGAAGGGGTCGGTGGGGCTGGTTTGCGCGTGCTCCTTCCGCTGCCTGCGCTTGGCCTCTTCATGCTCTTTGCGCCGAGACTCGAAGAGCTCAATGCCCTCCCGGATGCACTTTCTCCACCTCGGGCGGTCTGCCAGGGTCTCCCAGGTGACAGTGGTGATGTCACACTTTACCAGCGAGGCTTTGAGGGTGTCCTTATAACGTTTCTGCTGTCCTCCTTTGGCTTGTTTACCATGAAGGAGCTCCGCATAAAGCATTTGCTTAGAGAGTCTTGTATCTGGCATGCGAACTATGTGGCCTGCCCAGCGAAGCTGATCGAGTGTGGTCAGTGCTTCAATACTGGGGATGTTAGCCTGGTCGAGGACACTGATGTTGGTGCGCCTGTCCTCCCAAGGGATTTGCAGGATCTTGCGGAGACATCGTTGGTGATATATCTCTAGCGATTTGAGGTGCCTTCTATACATCGTCCATGCCTCAGATCCATACAGGAGGGTGGGTATTACTACAGCCCTGTAGACCATAAGCTTGGTGGTAGATTTGAGGGCCTGGTCTTCAAAAATTCCTTTCCTCAGACAGCCGAAGGCTGCACTGGAGGCGATGTTGAATCTTCACATCAATGTCTGCCTTTGTTGCTAAGAGGCTCCCGAGATATGGGAAATGGTCCACATTGTCCAGGGCCGCACCGTGGATCTTCATGATTGGAGGGCAGTGCTGTGCGGCGATGACAGGCTGGTGGAGGACCTTTGCCTTACGGATGTTAAGCGTTAGGCCCATGCTTTTATATGCATCAGTGAATACATTGACTATATCCTGGAGTTCATACTGCAGCTCAACGACAGAGGTTGGGGTGATCTTGGACCTGGCCTGGAGGCGGCGTAGGTTAAACAGCTTCCCATGGTTCTGTAGTTTAGTTCCACTCCAGCGGGGAGCTTGTTGATTGTGAGGTAGAGCATGGCAGCGAGGAAGATTGAGAAGAGGGTTGGAGTGATAATGCAGCCCTGTTTGACCCCGGTCTGGACGTGGATTGGGTCTGTAATGGATCCGTTGGTAAGGATCACGGCCTGCATGTCATCATGAAGCAGGCGAAGGAGGTTGACAAACTTTTGGGGGCATCCGAAACGGAGGAGGACGCTCCATTGACCCTCGCCTTTGACGCGGTCAACTGTCTTTGTAAAATCGAAAAAGGCCATGTATAAGGGCTGGCGCTGCTCCTTACATTTTTCCTGCAACTGTCGTGCTGCAAAGATCATGTCTGTTGTGCCCCGTAGGGTATGAAATCCGCATTGTGATTCTGGGAGGAGCTCCTCGGCCACAGGGAGATGACGATTGAGGAGAACTCGAGCGACAACTTTCCCAGTGGCTGAAAGCAGGGAGATTCCCCTGTAGTTGCTGCGGTCGGACTAGTCCCCTTTTTAAAAATGGTCACAATCACTGCATCTCTCAGATCTCCCGGGATGCTCTCATCCCTCCAGATGAGAGAGATGAGGTCATGTATCCGCGCCAACAGCACCTGTCCGCCATATTTTAGCGCCTCAGCAGGGATTCCATCCGCACCCGTAGCCTTGTTGTTCTTAAGCTGTTTTATGGCTTTGTCTACCTCGTGCAACGTTGGAGTTTCACTGAGTTGATGGCGGGTCGCATGCTGCCATCACCTGAGTCCTTCATGGTTAGCTGTTTTTAAATTTTATATATATTATGTGCCAGAATATTGTTGTAAAAAGTGTACATGCAATATTTATTCAAAACCTGTTGGAAAGACCTGCTAATTCTCATCAGAGCATATTCCAGCCTTGTCTGACCTATACGGTCCTCCAATCTGATTTTGTATGTAGTCACTTCATTAACCTGTTGGCTTTGAAAAAAATGCTATTTGGAGATCAGATTTTGTAAACCAGGGACATCCAATTGTTTGGAGCTGCTGACCAAGACACTGGCTTTGGTCATCCCAATGTTGAATTGGAGGCCAAACTAGTGAGTGAGCTGCATATGATTACACAAATATACAAGACTCGTGTGCACAGAAAGACCCTCTCACATACACAAAACAGTTTCCTCCAGATTCTATTCTAATCTAGTGCTCTAAAACTTGGAAGCTTCAGCACTTGAAAATCCCAGGCCTGCACTCAATTCAGCTGATGAGATCTCGCACACCTTCAATCACTCAATTTCAAATAAAAATAATGAGCTTTTTACTATTATAAACAAACGTGAAGTGCTTGTTCGTCTGATCAGACAATTGAAGAACCTGACTGTGGCCTTCCCCCAAAAGAAAGGTAGGGCTTGTCAAGCCATAATCATTTATGATAGTTATCATTAGAGCTATTAATCATGTGCTGTGTGTCATTCTTCAAATTTAAACAACCTGTTTCTCATTCACACGACTCCGAGATGTGTCGTGAGATTTACCTTCCTATTTCCCATCTACATGCTGCCCTTCGGCAATATCATCCGAAAACCAGTCAGGTTCCACATGTATGTTGATGACACCCAACTCTACCTCACCGTCACTTTGCTCAATCCCATCACTGATTCTGATTTGTTATGCTGCTGTCCACCATACAATATTGGATGAGCAGAAATGTCCTCCAATTAAACATTGGGATGACCAAAGCCATTGTCTTCAGCTCACGCCACAAACTCCGTTCCTTAGCTACCAACTGCATCCCACTCCCTGGCCAATATCTGAAGCTGAACCGGACTGTTTGCAACCTTTCCATTCTATTTGACCCTGAGCAGAGTTTCTTCTCTCGTATCCCCCCATCACCAAGACTGCCTACTTCCACCTCCATAACATCCCCCGTCTCCAATCCTGCCTCAGCTCATCTGCTGCTCATCCATGCCTTTGTTACTTTCAGATTTGACTGTTCCCGTGTTCTCCTGGCCATCCTTCCACCTTGCGTACTCTGTAAATTTGAGCTCATCCAAAACTCTGATGTCCATATCTTAACTCGCACCAAGTCCCTTTCGCCTATCACCCCTGTGCTCGCTGACCTACATTGGTTTCCGGTCCAGCATTGTCTCGATTTTTTAAATTCTCATCCTTGTGTTCAAATCACTCCATGGCCTTACCCCATCATATCTTTGTGAGCTCTTCCAGCCCTACAACATTCTGCACTCCTCCACTTCTGCCCAATGAGCATCCCCTATTTTAATCACCCCACCATTGGCGGCCATGCCTTCAACTGCCTGGGACCTAAGCTCAGGAATTCCCTCCCTCTCTACCTCTCCCTTCTTTAAGACAGTTCACAAAATCTACCTCTTTGACTAAGCTTTTGGTCACCTGCCCTAATATCTCTTTATGTGGCTTAGTGTCACATTTTATCTGAGAATGCTCCTGTGAAGCACCCCGAATGCTTTTAACTATGTTAAAGACCTTATATAAATGTAAGTTGTTGTGGTAGTGGTTACAGAACTCCTATGCTAAAACTAGTCGATTGTGACCCGTTTAATATTTCCATAATTACGAAAGGATATACTTGCTTTGGAGGCAGTTCAGAGAAGGTTCACTAGGTTGATTACGGAGATGAGGGGGTTGACTTATGAGGAAAGGTTGAGTAGCTTGGGCCTCTACTCACTGGAATTCAGAAGAGTGAGAGATGATCTTATTGAAACATATAAGATTATGAGAGGGCTTGACAAGGTGGATACAGAGAGCCTGTTTCCACTGATGGGGGAGACTAGAACTAGAGGGCACGATCTTAGAATAAGGGGCCGCCCATTTAAAACAGAGATGAGGAGAAATTTCTTCTCTCTGAGGGTTGTAAATCTGTGGAATTCACTGCCTCAGAGAGCTGTGGAAGCTGGGACATTGAATAAATTTAAGACAGAAATAGACAGTTTCTTAAACGATAAGGGGTTATGGGGAGTGGGCGGGGAAGTGGACCCGAGTCCATAATCAGATCAGCCATGATCTTATTGAATAGTAGAGGAGACTCGAGAGGCTGTATGGCCTACTCCTGTTCCTACTTCTTATGTTCTTATGTTTGACCCAACATCGTACTTCATGCTTGACTCTCTTTCTCAGGAGGACACACAACAGAAATTCTCAGGCTAATGAACAGCCTTTCTGCCTCGTATGCTCCCAGGCATTATGTCATTGCTAATACGGACAGGATGAGTGAAGAGAAAGTCCGCTTCTTTGAGGCTGTTAGAACTGAAGAAAATACTGAACCTCAGGTAAGTGTTTGCATGGGCTGGAGGTATAGCCTTCGATTGTTATTGCATCTTATTTTGCATTTTCTGTGGTATTTTCTGCCAATTAGAATTATTATGATCACTGCTAAGCCCGATGATGGGCAATAACGATGAACTGTCAACGGTCGGCGTTATTACCACTTTGAAACTGACAGCAACTTCAGGATGTAGCGTATGCGCATCTAAACGCTGAAATCCTGAGGTTGCAATTAGTCTTTCACTGCTCCGACACTGACTACACTGTGAAATCCCTCTCTCCACAGCCAGCAATCTGTGTAATCAGTGAAATTAATGAAACTGATGAAAACCTGGGCTTTTCTGCAATATTGCTGTTCAATACCTCATTGAAAGTTAGACCTTGTTGGATTAGGTTTAACTGGGTTTTATCAGCGTATGAACTGCTAAACAAATGTTGTGGCCTGAAAAACTAATTTAATTTTGTAGAGTGTCAAAGTTCTCCATTGTGATTGAAAATTTAAATTTTTAAGAATCTTAAAAAAAAAAATTTAACATTTGTTCATAGTTCAGTTTCTACTTTATCCCCATGTGGGAGCCCAATCTTTGTGTTCTCTATAACATTTTTTTAAAGTCTGAATAAAAGCAGCAGCTTCCTTTCCTGGTTCCCTGTCTCTGAGAATTCTACAATGTGATTGGCTGCTTCAATAGCTTGTTGACCTCACAGCAGATCGCACTAGGGATTCCCCATTACACTGCGCTGAAATCACATGTCGAAAAAGGCAAACCTCTCGCCACAGAGATCACAAGGTCTCTGGGCAGCTTCCTTTGGGGCCAGCGGCGAACGCCTTTGCTTCACCGCTGACCGCAAATTCCAAGCTGATGTCTTTGCCTGATGTGCCCATATGACCATGTCCAGCAGAGGTCACTGGTTAGCAATCACTCGTGGGAACTGGTAGATTTCTTCTTTACCCGCACCCCCAACCCAGTGAGTCCAGTTGTAGCTGACGAGCATCTACCTGTAGGTGTGGACGGAGAAGGAGAAAAAGTACTGGATCTTGGGCCTGACCCACTTCGTGTTGGCCAACAAGCCCATGGACGGGCGGGCAAACATGTCCACGAAGGCCTAGGTGTGTGAGCTTGAGCTGCATTCGAACGCGGGTCAGTTGGGAAGCTGGCAGGTCGAGCAGCCTGTTGCGGGAGTGATGAGCGCTAACCGGCCGCTGCAAGTACAAACTGCCGTTGGCACGGCCACGTAGCAGCTTTCTGCCTTAAAGCTTCAGGTCTGCGAAAAAGATGCTGCTTTGGAAAATTAACTGGAACTTAGACTAGTTGTTCAGAAACAGAACAAGCAGTTCGAAAGCACACTAGTTGATATATACAAAAAATAATTCCACTTCTAACTAAAATAGTCTATTAGAGGGATGTTGTTGATGATGACCTAGACACTGGTCGCCGTTTTGAAGCGTGGGCAGGAACATTGTCGAAATCTCGAGCTCCGAAAAGAATGACTCCGACACTTACAGCTCCGGTAGAAGTTTCTTTAATTTACTTGCTAGCAAGGGGCAGGTTACACTCAGTCAAGGGCTAAGTGAACACCTCCGCAATGGTTCAGTTTAACAAGATATTTATACAGTAAAACCCAAGTTATGGCCTCTCCCTGTGTATTGCTCTGTCTCACAGTCAGTGAATACAGATAAAGAGTTAATTACTATATCCTGGTCCTGACATGGTATCCAGATATTTCCTTTTGTCAGGGTTATCAGTTGGCCAGCCGGCCATTACTCCATGAGTCATAGAAACATAGAAAATAGGTGCAGGAGTAGGCCATTCGGCCCTTCTAGCCTGCACCGCCATTCAATGAGTTCATGGCTGAACATTCAACTTCAGTACCCCATTCCTGCTTTCTCGCCATACCCCTTGATCCCCCTAGTAGTAAGGACCTCATCTAACTCCTTTTTGAATATATTTAGTGAATTGGCCTCAACAACTTTCTGTGGTAGAGAATTCCACAGGTTCACCACTCTCTGGGTGAAGAAGTTCCTCCGCATCTCGGTCCTAAATGGCTTACCCCTTATCCTTAGACTGTGACCTCTGGTTCTGGACTTCCGCAACATTGGGAACATTCTTCCTGCATCTAACCTGTCTAACCCCGTCAGAATTTTAAATGTTTCTATGAGGTCCCCTCTCATTCTTCTGAACTCCAGTGAATACAAGCCCAGTTGATCCAGTCTTTCTTGATAGGTCAGTCCCGCCATCCCGGGAATCAGTCCTGTGAACCTTCGCTGCACTCCCTCAATAGCAAGAATGTCCTTCCTCAGGTTAGGAGACCAAAACTGTACACAATACTCCAGGTGTGGCCTCACCAATGCCCTGTACAACTGCAGCAACACCTCCCTGCCCCTGTACTCAAATCCCCTTGCTATAAAGGCCAACATGCCATTTGCTTTCTTAACTGCCTGCTGCACCTGCATGCCAACCTTCAATGACTGATGTACCATGACACCCAAGTCTCTTTGCACCTCCCCTTTTCCTAATCTGTCACCATTCAGATAATAGTCTGTCTCTCTGTTTTTACCACCAAAGTGGATAACCTCACATTTATCCACATTATACTTCATCTGCCATGCATTTGCCCACTCACCTAACCTATCCAAGTCACTCTGCAGCCTCATAGCATCCTCCTCGCAGCTCACACTGCCACCCAACTTAGTGTCATCTGCAAATTTGGAGATACTACATTTAATCCCCTCATCTGATAGGTAATGGGCTATCACCTGTCTTTTATTGTATCAGGATAGTTCAATTTCCTGGTCAGTTTATCTGTTTGCATCAAATGGATGAGGTCTCTGCAAGAGATAATGGCTAGAAGATAAGGTAGGGTGACATGGAACTTCTGTAGTGTAGACAATAGGAAAGCACCATGGTGGGGTACTTGTCTCAGCATGACTTGTCTCCTAGCTGTCTGATGGCCATCAGCCATCTCAAACCAGGTTTAGCTGTTTATGCAAGCTGACTGCTAAAAAGCAGAAAGTTCTGGAAGGGCCAGGACTCCATTTTGATATATATTGCAAGGGGCACACAAATACCGTATGGTATCAGCTTAGATAAAAATACATTTCCACATTCCCCCATTTTGTCCTTCACAAGGACAACTCAATCCATTCTGATCTTGTACAGTCTCTCCATTTCCATTTCCACACAAGAGCCTTCAGCAGTTGTTGCTACCATAACTCTAGCCGTGGTCTCGGTAGGTAACATAGTTTCACCCACCCTGGCACAGAAACACTTAACCAAGACAAATAATAGATACAGGGCGAAGACTATCAGCAGGAATATGATCAAACCCTGTACCTCAGATTTCCCCAGGGCTCCCAACCATCCTGATGCCCAACCCCACAAGGTGATACCGTCCTGGCCAACTGTCTGTTTATACTCTATTACCTTTTTCCTAATGTTTTCAGCTAGACTGCCGATATCTTCTGATTTATCCGGGATATACGTACAGCATTCTTCACCTATTAATGCGCATGTCCCTCCCTCCTTGGCTAGGAGATAATCTAAGGCCATACGATTTTGGAGAGCCACTGTTCGAATAGCTACCATTTCGTCATTTATCCCTTGAAAGGCTTGGGAAGTTGCGTTGGCTACTGATTCGACTAAGTTAGCCAGTTCCCGTAACTGCCATTCGGTCGATGCTATTCCATAGGGTGGCACCATTACCTTGAATATTCCGTTTAGCCACGTCAAATCCCGTTTAAATCTATGACTTCCATAGGCCTCCCTTAGAGTCCTTACTGATCTGATAAGGGGTACCACATATCCTAAGTAACAGGACCCTGCCCAGTTGGCTGGTAACCATGGGTAGGCTTTATGGCCACAAATAAAGTAGGTGCAATTATAGGGCGTCAGCTCCTGGTCCTTTTGCACTATCCCTACTCGAGTGGTCTCACCTTCCCACCCTTCACCTGGGGCTTTGTTATGGACCGTTGTCCAGTCAACGGTTGCTATCTTTCTCTCAGTGGGATTAGTTGTGGCTTGCCATTTAATCATTTGGGAACACTTGCTGCGTCCCATTTCTGGTCCTTTAGTCTCATTACTCACTAGGCATATTATACCTTCAGGATTTCCTATTCTGGGAGTAATGCTTAGGAAGGGAGGCTGATGGTTATTATCATAATTGGGCTGGTACCATCCCTGGAAGGCTGTAAGTTTATACCCTGCCGACCTCCATTCTGTTTGCTCCTTCGTTTCTGGCCCCTTAGTTAGGTTTGTCCTATTTTGCACTGTCAACCATTCTACCATTTCTGATTCATTAAAGGGGACAGATCTCGGGGGAATACCCCCTTCGGAGTGGACAGGTACATGGGAACATAGCCAACAACTTGCCAAGTTTCTTTCTTGAGCATACCTATGACTCAGTGCCATAAATATGTTTACGTGCAATTCCCTTCGGTGGCGGGTCTGTACCCCTGGTGTAATCAATAATGCGAAGTAAAACCCTGTCAAGCTCAGCACCATCAGTCCCCATAGTCCATACAGTTCCTTATTCAGTCTTCCTTTTTCTGTTCCTCTGGTTCCTTCTTCCCTTCCTCCTGGTCGGGTGCCCGTTTGCAATGGGATGCGTGGATCCATGTTGGTCTTTCCTTTACCTTGATTGCAGTATTGGTCGCCAACAAGACCTGGTATGGTCCTTCGAATCTTGGCTGTAGACTGCTTTTTCTTTTAAAAATCTTGATGTAAACGAATTCCCCGGGCTCCAGGTTATGACACTTCCCTTCCGCTGGCTTGACTTGAGCTTCCTTTACCTGTGAATGAAAGCTGGAAATACATTTGGTTAGTGCAGTACAATAATTCAACTTATTTTCCTCCATTTTGTGGATGTCCATTTGTTTTGCAGTAAATGGTGCTGTAAAAGGTAATCGTTGGGGACGTCCCATAACTATCTCATGCGGTGACAGGCCTGTTGTTCTGTTGGTTGCAGATCGCATTACCATCAAAGCTAAGGGCAGCAGTTCTGTCCATTTCAGTCCAGTGTCATTGCATAGTTTTGCCAGCTTATTTTTAAGCATTCCATTATATCTTTCAACAAGTCCAGCTGATTGTGGATGATAACTGCAATGAAAACATTGATTAATCTGCAAAGCTTTACACATTTCCCTTATAACCGTTCCCGTGAAATGTGACCCGTTATCACTAGAAAGCTTAGCAGGAATTCCGAAGTGCGGTACGATTTCCTTTAACAAACATTCAGCAACAGTAGTGGCATCGGCCTTTTTACATGGAAAGGCTTCAATCCATCTAGAGAACACATCTACAATAACTAATACATACTTGAATCCCATACACATAGGTAATTCAATAAAATCAATTTGTAAATGTACAAAAGGCCCGACTGGATTTGGGTGGGAGGCAGATTCTACTTTTTCCGTCTTACCCGGATTCATTGTCTGACAGGTAACACAATTTTCACAGATTTGTTTTGCAATTGCTGAAATACCTGGTGCATACCAAGTTGGCAAAATATAATCTGCCAATCCCCCTTTGCCTGCATGTGTGAATGTATGAACACATCGGGCAATCCATGGAAGTAAGGATCTAGGGGCCACCACGCGGCCGTCATGGTGAACCCATATTCCTTCTGGATTTTTATAAAATTGATCCTTCGTCCAGGTCACCACCACCTCCGTACTGGCCTGTGTCTGAAAGGCCAGCACGTCATTAATAGTGGGTGGCGGGTCTGAGCAATTATTGTTCCTTAGTGGGAACAATGACACCTGCATCCCCCCTTTTGACAGAGCTGCTGACTTAGCTGCATTATCAGCTCTGGCATTCCCAAGTGCTACCTCATTCAACTGTCCTGTATGTGCTTGGCATTTGATAATGGCAAGTTTCAAGGGGCATTGAATGGCTCGCAGAAGATTTTCCACTTGTTCTGCATTTTTGATAGGGGTTCCTGATTTGTCCATAGTCATGTGATACCCCAAAAGCATACCTGGAGTCGGTGTAGATATTAACTGTTTGTCCTTCAGCCAGAATACAGGCTCGAGTTAACGCAAACAATTCGGCTTGTTGGGCTGAAAAGGAGTCTGGAAGAGAGGCTGTTTCGACAACATTAAACTGAGTTACAATTGCATAAGCCGCTCTAGGTTGGCCCCTATCATTTCGTAGGGCTGATCCGTCAACATAGTACACCAGATCAGGGTTACACATTTAC
Organism: Pristiophorus japonicus; assembly: GCF_044704955.1. Taxonomy (NCBI): domain Eukaryota; kingdom Metazoa; phylum Chordata; class Chondrichthyes; family Pristiophoridae; genus Pristiophorus; species Pristiophorus japonicus. The sequence continues at coordinate 30,230,729 of NC_091984.1, read as the reverse complement.
ATCTGTTAAATTGATACGTGGTTTAGTCACTAATTCGGTTACCATTTCACATGAATGGGGTTCGCCGTCGTCTTCCGTGGGGAGTAGAGTGGCTGGATTTAAGGTAGTGCATCTTTTGATAAGGTTCGGATTTGATAACAGTTCGACTTCATATTTAGTGGTTCTTGCGGAGGTTAGGTGTTGGGTGGCACATTTAGTAAGTAAAATCTCGACAGAGTGTGGGATATATAAAATGGTCTGATGATTTAGAGTTATTGTCTGAGCCTGTTGCATAGCATAATAAGCTGCTGCCAACGAAGGAAGACATCCTGGTAGTCCGCGTGCCACTGGGTCTAGTTGGACACTGAAATACGCTACCGGCCGCTTCCTGTCCCCATGTAACTGAGTCAAAACAGATGCACAAATAAGTTGAATAGCTTAGTGTAATCTGGTAATCCCAAGGCGGGACTGTTTAAGGTTCTGAAAAGCATTCCGGGATACCTCATTCCAAATCAACTTCTCTGGTAGTGCAGGCATGGACATGTCTAACAGTGGTCTAACAGTCTCAGAATAACTCATAACCCATTGCCGGCAGTATCCTGTCATGCCGAGGAGGTGTTTCATTTCTCTCTTGGTTACTGGTAGTGGGGCACAGCAGATTGCTTATAGTGATTCACAGATCACAGAATGTAAAGTACTTGTTTTCTAATTTTATTAAAAGGCTTCCAAACCCAAGATTTTTCCAATACACCCAAAATGTTGATCAAGGAGATCACCTGAAATATCTCAAAATCCCAATTCAAATATTGTACTGCCATTCTTTATCTAAACAAAAATCCTCTTACTGAGCTAGAAGCTTTTGTTCCAAGATTTTACACCAAGGACAATGAGAGTGTACTCCCCCAGCCTGCACCTCGAGAGACCCACAAAGGCTTTTTAAAAAAAAAAGTCATTACAACTTTTAACCACCGGGACCATGTCTCAACAAACCTATCCTTTGTGCATTTCCTAGCTCCGTAACTTCTCATCCGAATAAATCCACACCTGCGCTTCTAACTTAAAATGTCTTAAACTTCCCACATGCAGGACAACACTATGAAGGGTTAAAAAAAAATTTCACTTTGTTTGAAAAAGTGGGTGGAGCTAAAACAAACAGGCAGCTCCACAACCTTTCCAAACAGGTTTCCAGACACAAGGAAAAAACACAGAAGCACTCTCATTCAAAGACAAGACATTCACGCACTCTCATTCAAAGACAAGACATTCACAAAAGTCTCTCTCCATTCAATAAAGTTTTTTTTTTGCTAGCTTTATTTTTTTTTGAATCCATAAGTCACTATCGGGTTTTCTTTTTTTTTTACATTTGATTTACTTCCTCTGTTAATTTTACATGAGCTTGAAGAATCGGAACCCAGGCCTTTTCTATTACTTTCCTTTTTTTTTCTTCTACCTGGATCTCTGTTTATAAGACACTCCTAGACATGTTGTTCTCTCTAAATTAAATGAACCATCGGGTGGAAATGGCCTGTTTTCACCCTTAGTCCACTTTACCGTTTTTTGTTTCTTTGGTCAATTGAAGACTGACCACAATTCTGGAGCATGACATAGGCTGGTGTGCCTTTTGTGGTGTTTTAACTTGCTCCGGCACCTATTCTGGATGATTAAGATTTTCCACAGTTTCTGATCTCACAATCCTTTCGGCCAACCGAGTTCTCTACGCCCACTTCTCCTGGCCGTTACGTGGCCTGAAAAGGCTCTTAATTCGGGCTCAGTCTGGGTGTGTGAGATATGTTGGCACGAACCAACCGTAGTTGATCAATCAGTTACTGTTTCTTTTCTTAATCAATCCTTGTGTTTTTTTTCCCGAATCACAATTTTCCCTAGTGACTCTTCCCGTTTCTCTAATGGCAATCTCTCACAAAGGTATTGCACACAACAGTATAACAAGGACAACAAACAATATTCTCAGTCTGTGTTGTACGCCACTACAGACCGAGTCCTTAACTTATCCTAATAAAAAACTGATAAAACTTATGGTTCCATACCCAAACTCTTATAACATAAGAACCTTTGATCGATTGCGTTTTTTTTTTTCTGTACTCTTATCACATAAGAACCCCTTCCGAATTAAAAACAATAAAATCTTATCACATAAGAACCTGGAACCCTTTTCGATCGACTAGCGCTCCCTTACCTACTGAAACCTTCCCCGGGCTGTTTTGAGATTTTTCCAGAACCTGTTCTCTTCTGCTGGCGAGCTGAGAAAGAAATGGTTATAAAAAATACCTTTAGCTTTTAAATGCCGAGTCTTGTAGATTGCAGTACCTCCCCTGTGGACAACAGATTACATATGCGATTCAACAGTGAAGAAACCTCTTGTGAGCAAAAGGCTCACCTTGTTTGGCCACTGAAGCCTTTCACTGGAGAGGTACTATGCCTGTATCCGTTTTACTCACAGGACAGAGAGTATGCATCTCGGTGGAACCTCCAAGAAGTAACTGTCGAAATCTCGACCTCCGAAAAGAATGACTCCGACACTTACAGCTCCGGTAGAAGTTTCTTTAATTTACTTGCTAGCAAGGGGCAGGTTACACTCAGTCAAGGGCTAAGTGAACACCTTCGCAATGGTTCAGTTTAACAAGATATTTATACAGTAAAACCCAAGTTATGGCCTCTCCCTGTGTATTGCTCTGTCTCACAGTCAGTGAATACAGATAAAGAGTTAATTACTATATCCTGGTCCTGACATGGTATCCAGATATTTCCTTTTGTCAGGGTTATCAGTTGGCCAGCCGGCCATTACTCCATGAGTCATAGGTAATGGGCTATCACCTGTCTTGTATTGTATCAGGATAGTTCAATTTCCTGGTCAGTTTATCTGTTTGCATCAAATGGATGAGGTCTCTGCAAGAGATAATGGCTAGAAGATAAGGGTGGGGTGACATGGAACTTCTGTAGTGTAGACAATAGGAAAGCACCATGGGGGGGTACTTGTCTCAGCATGACTTGTCTCCTAGCTGTCTGATGGCCATCAGCCATCTCAAACCAGGTTTAGCTGTTTATGCAAGCTGACTGCTAAAAAGCAGAAAGTTCTGGAAGGGCCAGGACTCCATTTTGATATATATTGCAAGGGGCACACAAATACCGTATGGTATCAGCTTAGATAAAAATACATTTCCACAACATCGGCAGGACCCAGGTACAGAGGAGTGGGTAGGTCGGGGCGGATAAGTGGCAAGTGTTTGTGGCGATATGTGGTGAATGTTTATGGCGGAGGAGCAGCAAGAGATCGTGGCGGAGGTGCGCCAGAAGAGCTGAGGGCCCAGGGGCAGCACGGGCCAGCCCACACTGCGATATGTGTGCGCACTAGGTCCGTGCAGCAGAGCTGGTCTCCAGTCGTCTTCGTTAATCCTTGCCACTGGGCCAAGACCTAGCTCTGTCAAGCCCATGTGGTGGCTGGTGTACAACGGTCACCACACGTTAAAAAAATTCACGTACGGGCATCTTCCACCCCCTCAATTGGAGTTCAGGACTGGAACATCGGGTCCTTCATCGAAACACCTGTGAACTCGTGGAAGCAAGTCATCCTCGTTCGAGGGACTGCCTATGATGATGATTTAAGATCAGATAACTTAACAAAGACTGTGACTCAAATGTGGAGCCATGCTAGATTCTCGCTCTTGCTTACAATGCAGCAATCATTGCTGAAAAAATGGCTGTGCAGGAACATAATGAGGAAGATGGACTTGACTGTGATGGGCCCCACAATCAGAGAGCTTACAGAGACTCGCTGTCCAAGGCCACACCCCACGATGACAGAGGTACTGGAAAGTGGTAGATGTCCATTTAGTTTATAACTGGTAGGAATACCACTCTTGGCTATCGGTGATGGCAGATATGCGCCTGCATAGCTGCCGGTTAATAGAACTTGATGCCATCTGTTCAGTGAGTTGTCGGTTAAGTTCTCTGACTTTTAAGGTTAGACCCAATTATATCTGCTAATTATCTCCTGAGCGATGAATTCCATGTTTGTGAGGCTGGGCACTGAAATGGAAAATGGTGGCATTACGCAACAGGTCAGTCAGTATCTGTGGAGTGAGCAGGCAAGCTTATGCTGTTGTGGTCAGAAATAAGTAGGGCCGATTTTTAAGTGCCGGCGGGAAGCCCACACGGGAGTTTTCGTCGGCGGCTTGCCAGATTTTAACTGCCGTGCCTCCTGCGAATGGTTGGTGGGTGGGGACGAAGGTGGAGCGGTCTGGAGCCTGCCCGTCCGCACCAAGAGAAAGAAGGCTAGCCATCAGGGCAGCAAGGTGTGTTCAGGAGGGTGTTTCTGCAAGCTTGTTGGTTGAGGAAGGGGATGAGGTAGGGGTTGCCTGGGGTGATTTTCCTTGCTGGGTCCGGAGGGGCTCACGTACTCTTCCTGGCCCCAGTAACTAAAGTGTTTTTGTTTTTAAAGAGGGCCTTGCTGTCTTATCGAACAGGGCATGCAGCCTGTTCAAGATTGGGTAAAAATGTCATGTATATCATGGGTCCCCGATTTGCATTTATTAATGAGGCTCCCATCAGAGTTCAGCAGGAGCCTCGATCTCCTGCTAAAACCGGCTGCGTTAAAATAGGAAATTGGCAAGAACAGAGCAGGAATTGGAGCTGCTCCATTTTAACCGTTCCTCCCCCTGCTTTCTTGCCGATCAGGGAGAATTAAAATTCCCCTCATTAATAAAATCAGAAGCGGGGGAAATGTATATGAAAGAGAGAGAGAGAGAGAAGTCAGGGGTGGGATGATACAGATCATCTCCGTCAAGCAATGGACAGAAGCATTTGGTATTAAAGAAGCAAAGTATGTGCAAATAGCCAAGGGCGTGGGAGACGTTGGGAAATAGCAGAGGTGGATAACCTTGGTCAGGTATGAAATTAAAACCGGTTTAAAAATTAGGATATAGTTGAAGTCTAAAGTTAGTGAAGGCAGTGATCAGACCTGAGGTTGCAGAGTCTGCACCCAAGGCATAAACCTGCCTCTGCTCTCCACAGACTTTGTTATTTTACAGGAATGTGGTGATCCTTTACTGGTGTGAGATGCTTGGGGGCCAAGGTTAAACATACCGTGCTCCTGCAGTTTTTAATTGCCATTCATTTCAGATGAATACTCCAGGATAAATAATTGTTAGTGAAGAAAAAGGGAAGGATTGAGTTCATCACCACCACCAGATGGCAGAAGAGCCTTGAATGAGGCAGAAACTGAGGCAGGCGGGATGGTAACTGTAAGCTTTCTAAAGTCTCCCCGTGACCTGCTTCATTAAGTCAGACATTGGTCTCTGGTTCACAAGATAAGAAATGCCCGTAACTTAGCAACCTTTACAAGCGCACAAAGTGCAGATATTTCTGATTGTCATTATTCTGGCCGCGCAGTGTGAAGCCTGACTACCAGAAGCTGACGACTGCCATAACCACTAACTAACTTAAAAAAGCAAAATACTGCGGATGTTGGAATCTGAAATAAAAACCGGGACCGCAGTGTTTAAGTTGTGGCCCCCGACTAACAATTAACAAGTACCCCTTTTTCCAAAATGGCTCGGTCAGTATTAGAAGTGGCCAAAGGCATGTTGCTTGTCCATCCTCTAGCGTAAAAGAAAAACACTGGAAATACTCAGCAGGTCAGGCAGCATCTGTGGAGAGAGAAATAGAGTTAACGTTTCAGGTCTGTGACCCTCCGTCAGAACTGGGAAAAGTTACGAGATTTAACTGATTTTAACCAGAGGCAGGGAAAGGGGGGAGGGGAGGAAAGAACAAAAAGGGACGGTCTGTGCTGGGGTGGGAGGCAGGAGTGGTTAAATGCTGCAAATGGGAATGGCAGAATCATCAACAGCTGCCGTCTAGAAAAAATAGGGGCAGAGGTCAGGGTCTGAAATTGTTGAACTCGATGTTGAGTCCGGAAGGCTGGAAAATGCCTCATCGAAAGATGAGGTGCTGTTCCTCGAGCTTACATTACGCTTCATTGGAACAGTGTAGGAGGCTGAGGACAGAGAGGTCAGAGTGGGAGTGGAGCGGGGAATTAAAGTGACGGGCACAAGGTCATTCTCCAGCAGTGTTGGTTCGTGGGGGAAATGGTTCATCTGGATTTCTTCCAAAAGTCACTGTCTTCTTGGAGAAGCATGTTGCAGTGGTTTTCAAACTTATCCATGAGGGGGTGATCCTGAAAATACTAACTTTTTTAGGGATCTCCTGCCTTCCAAAAGGCAGTGTTGACTACCCAAAGGAAAATGGGATAAGCTGAGAGCATTAACTGGCAAAGTAATTGTTCATCAACACCACTAAAACAGATTATCTGGTCATTTGCCGCATTGCTTTTGGTGGGAGCTTGCTGTGCACAAATTGGCTTCCTCATTTCCCTACACTTCAAAAGGGTGGTCATAAAAGGCTCTATACAAATGTAAGTTCTTCTTTCTCAGTAAATCAACAAGTACAGGAAAAAAGCAGACATCTGCTGTAAAAAGGTTACAGAAGTAGGAAATTGATGTGTTCATGGGTAAAACATTTGCAGCCGAAAGAAGCATAAAACCAGCTGTGCACCTGGCTAAAGAGCAAAAGCATACTTGCATTTATATATTTAAAAACAATACCCAAGCACTGAGTTAAGTGAAGGAGAAAATGTTTCCATGTAGCATGTGTCACTCTTGCCTGTCCTGCCATCCACATTATTGGCCCTGAAATCCCGGTTCTGGGCTTCCCGCGGGAAGGGTCGTCTGAAAAGAAGAGAAAAGATGCTCACTTACCTTTAGCTCAGGCGCCCACCAGCGATTGCAGTTTTAGGCCTAAGAGGCATGCGCATCGGAGCGCGTGCACGTCTGAACGGATGTCGAGCTGGAGTCACGTAGGCCTGGACACCCAATCAAGGTAAAGTATTTTCTCATTCATAATAATAAGAACTCCATAAGTAGGAGTTCTCATTATTATGAATGAGAACCCCCCCCCCCCACCCCCAAATACCTAAACACACACAAACACAAATTAAAAATTTTAAAAACACTCCACATATTTAAATGTGTCACAAAAAATATATATTTTTCCGATTTTTTTTTTAAAGTTTTGTAATTATAGTTAAAATCAACTTACCTGGGCAGGGTTTTTAACATGATGTGTTTTTAAATTTTAGTTTTATGTTTTTTATGTTTTAAAAATCCTGGGGCTAGAACCTCCACTTTTTTTGCCTGCTTAACGCCTTTTTACCTCTGAAATAACGTATAGCGCCCATATTTCGCCCGTTTTGGCACAAAATGTTCTTGTGTTATGTAAATGGAAACTAGCGGGCATTTTTCGGAAACTTATCGGCGAGTGTTACTTTCCCCATGTGCTTAACGCCGAGAATAAATATTACTGCCCGCCCACTTTTTTGGGGCGGAATTAGCAGAATGGGCGAATTCAACGCCGAGATTCAATATTAGTGCCCAGCGACTGTTTTTTGTCGTAAAGAGCATATTTACCCAAACTGGCGGCCATGGAGATCGGCCATCGTCAATTTCACCATCTCGCACACATTTCACCCACAATATCACTCGCCCCAAAAAACGGCCACAAAAAGTGGAACTAACGGAACAAATCACAGTGTTATGGACGCCATGTTGCAGATCACCCGTCACGTCCTTTAAACGGTTGCTGTGCTTCAGCTTCGGTGGAGTTCGGATGTACTCGGCAGGTCGTTGGAGTTGATGCGAACATCTCTCAAAAACATTTTGACCACACTCTGACCGATTGGAATTGAAGAGGTGTGTTCGTCAGGACATTCCTTGTTTGTGTGCAGTCGGTGGAAAACAGAGAGCTACTGCAATGGGGCCTGTCCTTTCTCACCCTCTCTTGATGACCAAATGCATGCAGCAGACGCGAAGGAACGCTGCAATGCATTATCTGCCCAATGCACGAAGTGACAGACAGATGATGAGGACCAAGGAGAAGCAGTCTTACCTCGACTTGCCCGATGCCAACTGCCTTCGGAGTCTGTGCTTTCACAAAGAGGTTATCACTGAGGTGTGCCAGCTGATAAGGGCAGATCTGCAGCCTGCCAGCACCATCAGAACTGCACTGTCCGTCGAGGTCAAAGTCACCGTGGCACTGTTGTTCTATGCCTCGGGTTCTTTTCAGGCCACAGCTGGCGACATTTGCAGACTTTCTCAGCACGCCACACATCGCTGCATTAAACAGGTCACTGAAGCCCTGTACGCATGCAGGAGGGACTTGATCAGTGTCCCTATAACCTGGGGGGCACAGAGTGAGAGGGCTCTACGTTTCTCCAGAATTGCAAACTTCCCCAAGGTGCAGGGAGCAATAGACTGTACGCACATCGCGATGCGGGCACCTTTTCAGGGTGCTGAGGTTTTCAGGAATCGCAAAGGATTCCACTCCCAGAATGTTCAGCTGGTTGTCGACCACCAGCAAATTATACTGGCAATGAATGATCAATTTCCGGGCAGCATCCATGATGCGCACATCCTGTGTGAGAGCACTGTGTCTGACTTGTTTAACAATGAGCCACAAGGTCAATGCTGGATGCTTGTTGACAAAGGATATGGCCTCGCCACCTGGCTGATGACCCCCCTGCGTGACACCCACACCGAGGCCGAGAGGCAATACAACGAGAGCCACAGAGCAACTCTCAATGTCTTGAAGAAAACCATTGGAGTGCTGAAGCAGTGCTTCAGATGCCTGGGCCACTCAAAAGGTTAGCTCCAATACCACCCTGAGTAGGTAGCTCAATTCGTGGTGGTCTGCTCCATGCTACACTACTTGGCTATCAGGAGGGGACAAGAATTGCCTGATGAGTCTGACTGTCCACCTCACCAGAGAGAGGAAGAGGAGAACGAGGAGGTGGACGCTGACATCGGCCCAGATAATCAGGCTGACGCTGTAGCCATGCTCCCTCTCCCCTGTAGACCGCATGAACGGGCTCATGGTGGCATGATAGCTGCAAGAGCCTTACATCAGGAGCTCATCAATGATCGCTTTGCCTGAAAGAACGTTGGTGCTTTTTACAAGGCTGACACACTGCTGGGTGTGTAGGTCATACATCAATGGTGGGCATCACCTTGGTGACAGTTAAAGTTTAAGCTGATTGAAGTTAATTGTGATTATACCCTTTTGATAAGGAATCACCAGCGTGTAATGGTGCAGCTATCTGAGCCAATGTGCTGCAAGGTTTTGTTAAAATAAACATTTGAACCAAACATATTAGTCTGAAATCATCAGTATTTCTGTACAAACCAACCCTTCCCAGCCCCCCCCCTCCCCCCTGCTTCTCCTTCTCACCTCTACCCCTTCACCTTGCCCTCCTGACTTCAATCCACCTGACCGTGGAGGTCCTCAGGCGATGCTTCATTTTGGGGCGGGGGGAGAGCGTGCTGAGAGTCATAAGCAAGATTTTGCTGCTGGCTCTCGTGTGGTTGGCAATGGTGATGCATCACCTTGGGGTGCAGTGTGGCCGCTCCGGGACTACTGGGAGCCCTCTGCCACCAGTGTTCCTAGCTACCAGCAACAGGGCCTCCTCCATCCCTTCCATTTTATATGTTATTTGTTGGACAAAAACTCGGTGGGCTTTTTGCTGCTGGTGAATCTCGGTTGTTCCTCCCACAACAACCAAACAAGCACAAACCATAGCCGCACACGCTTTCATTGCCTCCGAGCGCCCTCTCTCTCTCTGTCTCCTTCTGCGCATGTCATGGTGACCCTTGACCTCCTGAATCGCGGAAATCGAGCATTGCCATGCCGTTGCTACGGATGGCCACACTTCACGGCAGAAGGTCGGAAAAATGTAACACTACCGCCCATTTGATATCGCTCGCGATAACGCCCATTTTCAAAAATGTAAACTAGGTGTTTTGAGAATGGGCGAGAAGCCAGCGATCTGAAAACCCTTTTTTAACGCTCATTTTTAAGGACATAAGATGGGCAAATAGCGCAATCTCACCCATGCGAATGTCCTGGATGCTGCGATACATTGGATGTGTTAAGCCAGAACTTGACAGATTGGAAAAGCCGCTTTTCAGCGCATGCACATTGCGCGCCGAAAACCGGCTTTTGTGATGCCTCCCCTGGTCCGTACACGGCGTACAGTCCCGGGGAGGCCGGAATTTCAGGCCCATTAACTTTCGTTTGTCCATATGATCTCAGCCATGCAAAACATTGTAAATTTAAAATGGATTTCAGTTATCGATATCTTTGAGGGTTTATTTGTCCTTTTTGGGCAGAAAAGCCAGCACAGAAGTAGTGTCTAGGGATATCTACATTTTAGATCAGGACTATCTGGTGCAATCGCCGCCACCACCGTCGTCGTCGTCGTTGTTTGGAGTTCCGAGTAGAACGCTTGCTTTGGGATTCTTGTGTCTGGCATGCGAACAATGTGGCCTGCCCAACGGAGCTGATCAAGTGTGGTCAGTGCTTCAATGCTGTCTGTCCTCCCAGGGGATTTATAGGATCTTGCGGAGACATCTTTGGTGGTATTTCTCCAGCCATACAGGAGGGCGGGTATTACTACAGCCCTGCAGGCCATGAGCTTGGTGGTGGATTTGAGGGCCTGGTCTTCAAACACTCTCTTAGGCGGCTGAAGGCTGCACTGGCGCACTGGAGGCGGTGTTGGATCTCATCAATGTCTGCTCTTGTTGATAAGAGGTGCAATCAGTGTCCTACAGAAAGGCATATATATTCACAAGTGAATTGCATCCAAAATCTTTGAGATGAGAGTCTGCAGTTTTATATTGGAACCAAACTGGCGCTGAGAGCAGGCGAGCTGTTTGATGTTGATTTCAGGTGGGAAAAGCAAACAAAAGCAACATAATGACTGCTGTTCTTACTCTATCTATTTGAATGATCAAATTGATAAAGTTACCTGGCTATTGAGAAAGCGTTTCTTTGATCCTGTGTTGTGTAATCAGCCCCGAGAGTCCCAGAAGACCTGTATGATGAGTGTGGAATTTCCCTGTATCTCCAGTTTCTCCTTTGCCAATTTCCAAGTCAAGATTGCGAGGAAGAGGCTCTGTGGAAAGATTTTTTTTTACTCGTTCCGGAATGTGGGTGTCACTGCAAGGCCAGCATTTATTGCCCTGGAGAAGGTGGTGGTGAGCTGCCGCCTGGAACCACTGCAGTCAGTGTGTGTTCGGGAGGGAGTTCCAGGATTTTGACCTGACTAAGGAATGGTGATATACTTGGAGGGGAACTGGCACGTGAAGATGTTCCCATGCGCCTGCTGCCCTTGTCCTTCTCGGTGGTAGAGGTCACAGGTTTGGAAGGTGCTGCCAAACAAGCCTTGGTGAGTTGCTGTAGTGAATGGTGTGCCAGTGGTGGAGGGAGTGAATGTTGAATGGGGTGCCAAGCGGGCTGCTTTATCCTAGATGGTGTCGAGCTTCTTGTGTTGTTGGAGCTGCACTCATCCAGGCAAGTGGGGAGTATTCCATCACACTCCTCATTTGTGCCTTGTAGATGGTGAAAAGGCTTTGGGGAGTCGGGAGGTGAGGCACTCGCCGCAGAATACCCAGCTTCTGACCTGCTCTTGTTGCCACAGTATTTATTGGTCTGGTCCAGTTAAGTTTCTGGTCAATGGTGACCCCCCAAGATGTCGACGGTGGGGGATTTGGCGAAGGTAATGCCGTTGAATATGCAGGGTAGGTGGTTACACTCTCACTTATTGGAGATGGTCATTGCCTGGCAGTTGTGTGACGCAAATGTTACTTGCCGCTTACCAGCCCAAGCCCGAATGCCATCCAGGTCTCACTCCATGCGGGAATGGACTGCTTCATTATCTGATGAGTTGGGAATAGAACTGAACACTGTATAATCATCTGTGAACATCCCCACTTCTGGCCTTATGATGGAGGGAAGGTCATTGATGAAGCAGCTGAAGATGGTTGGGCCTAGGACACTGCCCTGAGGAATTCCTGCAGCATTGTCTAGGGGCTGGAATGATTGACCAACAACCAGAGCCATCTTGATTTGTGCTAGGTATGAGTCTAGCCAGTGGGAAGTTTTCCCCCTGATTCCCACTGACTTCAATTTTACTCGGGCTCCTTGATACCACACTAGGTCAAATGTTGCCTTGATGTCAAGGGCAGTCCCTCTCACCTCACTTTTGGAATTCAGCTCTTTATCCATGATTGGACTAAGGCTGTAATGAGGTCTGGAGTTGAATGGTCCTGGCGGAACCCAAACTGAGCATCAGTCAGCAGGTTATTGGTGAGTAAGTGCCGCTTGATAGCACTGTTGATGACGCCTTCCATCACTTTGCTGATGATTGAAAGTAGACTGATGGGTCAGTACTTGGTCGGATTGGCTTAATCCTGCTTTTTTAAGGACACTACATATCTGGGCAGTTTTCCAAATTGTCGGTAGATGCCAGTGTTGTAGCTGGAACAGCTTGGCTAGAGGCGCGGTTAGTTCTGGAGCACTAATCTTCTTCATAATAGCCGGGATGATGTTTGGTCCCATAGCCTTTGCTGTATCCAGTGTGCTCAGCTGTTTCTTAATATCACATGGAGTGAATCGAATTGGTTAAATGGTGGGGTCCTCAGGAGGAGGCTGATATGGATCATCCACTCGATACTTCTGGCTGTAGCTGGTTGCAAACGCATCAGCCTTGTCTTTTGTACTTGCATGCTGGGCTCTGCCATTATTGAGAATGGGGATATTCATGGGGCTTCCTCCTCCCATTAGTTGTTTAATTGTCCACCACCATTCTCGACTGGATGTGGCAGGACTGCAGCGCTTTGACCTGATCCATTGATTGTGGGATTGCTTAGCCTTGTCTATAGCATGCTGTTTCCACTGTTTGGCATGCTTGTAATCCTGTGTTGCAGCTTCCCCAGGTTGGTACCTCATTTTTAAGTACACCTGATGCTGCTCCTGGCACTCTTCTACACTCTTCATTGAACCAAGGTTAGTCCCCTGGCTTGATGGTAATGATAGAGTGAGGGATATGCCGAGCCATGAGGTTGTAGATTGTGGTGGAATACAATTCTGCTGCGGCTGATGGCTCACAGCGCCTCATGGATACCCAGTTTTGAACTGCTGGGTCTGTTCTGAATCTGTCCCATTTAATACGGTGGTAGTGCCACACAACATGATGGGAGGTAGGACTTCGTCTGCACAGGACTGTGCGGTGATCACTGCTACCAATGCTGTTATGAATAGATGCATCTGTGATGGGTAGATTGGTGAGGACTAGGTCAAGTAAGATTTTCCCTCAAGTCGGATCTCTCTCCACCTGCTGCAGGCCCAGTCTGGCAGCTGTGTCCTTCAGGACTCTGTCAATAGTGATGCTACTGAGCTTGGTGATGGATATTGAAGTTCCCCACCCAGAGTACATTCTGTACCCTTACTCAATGCTTCTGGTGTTCAACATGGAGGAGTACTGATTCATCAGCTGAGGGAGGGCGGTAGGTGGTAATCAGCAGGAGGTTTCCTTGCCCATGCTCGACCTGAAGCCATGAGACTTCATGGGGTCAGGAGTCAATGTTGAGGACTCCCAGGACCACTCCCTCCCGACTGTATACCACTGTGTCGCCACCCCTGGTGGGTCTGTCCATCCGATGGGACAGAATCATACCTTTCCGCCATTGTCCCAGACTCCTCCATCACCATCCTTGGGTATGATTCTGTGAGTATGACTATGTCAGGCTGTTGCTTGTTTACTCTGTGGGACAGCTCTTCTAACCTTGGTACAAGTCCCCAGATGTTAGTTTGGAGGACTTTGCAGGATCGACTGGGCTGGGTGTGCCATTGTCGTGTCCGAAGCCGGTGCTAAGGTCAATGCCGGGTGGTCAATCCGGTTTTATTCTTATTGCGGTTTGTTACATCTGAGTGACTTGCTAGGCCATTTCAGAGGGAAGTTAAGAGTTAACCACATTGCTGTGGGTCTGAAGTCACAAATAGGCCAGATCAGACAAGGGTGACAGATTTCTTTCCCTAAAAGACATTCGTGAACCAGATGGGTTTTTACGATAATCCAATAGTTTCATGCTCACCATTACTGATACTAGCTTTTTATTCCAGATTTATTTAACTGAATTTAAATTCCCCAATGGCCATGGTGGGATTTGTACTTTTGTCTCCGAATTATTAGTCCAGGTCTCTGGATTACAACAACAACAACTTGTATTTATATAGCACCTTTAATGTTGTAAAATGTCCTAAGGCGTTTCACAGGAGTGCTTTAAGACAAAACATTACATTTAACACCGAGTCACACAAGAAATTATGGCAGATGACCAATCGCTTGGTCAAAGAGGAGGGTTTTAAGGAGCATCTTAAAGGAGGAAGGAGAGGTAAAGAGATGGCGAGGTTGAGGGAGGGAGTTCCAGAGCTTGGGGCCTAGGCAGCTGAAGGTATGGCTGAACAGTTATAATCAGGGATGCTCCAGAGGGCAGAATTTGAGACGTAACTTAACCATTATGCTACCGTTTCTGTCTTTGGCACATAACATACCGTCAGTGACTTTGTTGAACAGTATCGAAAGAACAACTAAGATTTTTAAGTTATTTTACAGAACAGTTGAATATTGTATGTCAAAAATTACACTAAAAATTGGTTGCTGTAGTCATTTGTCTCAATTTAATCCTTTTTTCTTGCAAATAAATTTGACTGTTTATGTTTAACCTGTACACGGTGGGCTGCCAGAACAGTGCTTTTCGATGTGGGCATGAGAATTTAGCAGGAAAACCACATCGTCTCCATACTTTGGGACAGGTTAAATATTAAACATGTTGCTCTGTTCCATTCATTTCACCATATACGAAAGCAAGTTTCAGTTCATAGGCGAAGAGATTCGGTTTATGGAAACTGCCTTTGCACTGTGTACACAAGTAGAGTGTTGGGAGAGAGCCTGAACTGAAACGAGGTGCACGGGTCAGACCTGCGTCAAGCAGTGTGCACATCATGACCAAAAAAAGCGAACAGTGTAACCAGAGCCATATTTATGTAGGGATAGCTGTCTGAATATCAGCTTAGATTTCTTTCTGGTCTACAAAATATCATCTTCAAATTTGGGCACCAGTAGGGGAAATGTCTACTTGATGAGGGCGACATGGTCGTTCTTGTGCTTTACGGCTGCAAAGGCGGAATGCCACATCAGCTGAGGTGACGTGTGTGGTTGGGGAAAGTGGAAATAAAAATATGTTCATGTGTTTTCCTTGGCTGCAATTTTGTAGCCGTGAATTCATTCATGCAACACCCAGCAGAAACCCGGCCTAAAATCATTCCATTTCTATTTCCTGTCAGCTGTAGGACAGGAAGTGAGGACGGAGTGTGCAGCTTTAAAATGAGGGCTGTTACACCTGCGTGCTCTGGTCCCATTTGTCTTACTGATGTTTAGTGTAAGGCCCATGCTTTCGTACGCCTCAGTAAATATGTCGACTGTCCTGGAGTTCAGTCTCTTTGTGCGTGCAGATGCAGGCGTGGTCCACGTACTGTAGCTCGACGACAGAGGTTGGGGTGGTCTTGGATCTGGCCTGGAGACGGCGAAGGTTGAACAGGTTCCCACTGGTTCTGTAGTTTAATTCCACTCCAGCGGGGAGCTTGTCGACTGTGAGGTGGAGCATGGCAGCAAAGAAGATTGGGATGAGGGTTGGGGCGATGACGCAGCCCTGTTT
This sequence comes from Pristiophorus japonicus, assembly GCF_044704955.1. NCBI lineage: Eukaryota > Metazoa > Chordata > Chondrichthyes > Pristiophoridae > Pristiophorus > Pristiophorus japonicus. The sequence goes on along the minus strand of NC_091984.1, from coordinate 30,215,130 downwards.
GACCCCAGTCCAGACGTGGATTGGGTCTGTGATGGATCCGTTGCTAAGGATCACGGCCTGAATGCGGGCGGAGGATGGTGACGTACTTTTGGGGGCATCTGAAGCGGAGGATGACGCTCCATAGACCCTCACAGTTGACCGTGTCAAAGGCCTTTGTAAGGTCGAAGACCATGTATAAGGGCTGGCGCAGTTCCCTGCATTTTTCCTGCAGCTGTCACGCTGCAAACATCAAGTCCGTTGCGTCCCGGAGGGGACGAAATCCGCACTGCGACTCCGGGAGGAGCTCCTCAGCCACAAGGAGAAGACGGTTGAGGAGGACTCTAGCGGTGACTTTCCCAGTGGCTGATAACAGGGAGATTCCTCTGTAGTTGCCGCAGTCGGACTTGTCCCCTTTTTTAAAGATGGTCACGATCGCTGCATATCTGAGATCTCTCGGCATGCTCTCCTGTCCTCTCCGCACAGCACTGCCCCCCAGTCATCAAGATCCATGGTGCGGCCCTGGACAGCGTGGACCACTTCTGTTTTCTCGGGAGCCTCCTATCAACAAGAGCAGGCATTGAGGACGAGATCCAACACCGCCTCCAGTGCGCCAGTACAGTTTTCGGCCGCTTGAGGAAAAGAGTGTTTGAAGACCAGGCCCTCAAAACTGCCACCAAGCTCATGGTCTACAGGGCTGTAGTAATAACCGCCCTCCTGTAAGGCTCAGAGACATGAACCATGTACAGTAAACACCTCAAGTCGCTGGAGAAATACCACCAAAGATGTCTCCGCAAGATCCTACAAATCCCCTGGGAGGACAGACACACCAACGTTAGTGTCCTCGACCAGGCCAACATCCCCAGCATTGAAGCACTGACCACACTTGATCAGCTCCGCTGGGCAGGCCACATTGTCCGCATGCCAGACACGGGACTCCCAAAGCAAGCACTCTACTTGGAACTCCTTCATGGCAAACGAGTCAAAGGTGGGCAGCGGAAACGTTACAAGGATACCCTCAAAGCCTCCCTGATAAAGTGCAACAATCCCCACTGACACTTGGGAGTCCCTGGCCAAAGACTGCCCTAAGTGGAAGAAGTGCACCCGGGAGGGCGCTGAGCACTTCGAGTCTCGTCGCCGAGAGCATGCAGAAACCAAGCGCAGGCAGCGGAAAGAGCGTGCGGCAAACCAGTCTCGCCCTCCATTACCCTCAACGACTATCTGTCCCACCTTGTGACAGAGACTATGGCTCTCGTATTGGACTGTTCAGCCACCTAACAACTCACATTAAGAGTGGAAGCAAGTCCTCCTCGATTCCGAGGGACTGCCTATGATGATGGTCCAGTTATCCCCGCCACCGAACACTACAGTTGGCCTCGACTCCCTGTGTGTCATGGCACGCAAGGTCGGTCCAGAGGAAGTTTTTCTTTTCTTGAGGATGGATGAAATTAATTCAGCCAAAAATAAAATGGGATTGTGTTTCTCTTCTAAGCTCTCGTATCTTTCACATGGAACCAAATTGTTTCTCATTTTTATTTTGGCAGAGAAGGAGGGGGGGTCAGTAGTTCATGATATTACTCCTGGTAAATTGTGGGGTCAGGCAGTTTACTTCGCACTGTGCCAAACCTGCCTGACTAAATGAATTAAGCCATGGCTGTGTGCCACGAAAATGGTTTTAAGTACACGCAGGTTGATTTATCTTCCGTGGGTTTTTATTTTCTTTTTTGAAGAAAGTACAATTGCCAATATTTTATTGGTTGTTTGTCCATGCCATAACACACAGGGAGTCGTGACCAAAGTGTAATTTTCAGTTGAAGCAAGATTTAGGAGGAGGGAATAATTGGATCAGAGCACGCAGATGTAACAGTCCCAATTTTAAAGTTGTGCATTCTGTCCTTACTTCGACATTGCCATTATAAATTCTTAATTTTGCATTTATAATAGCAACCGTCTAATGTTCCCTTTAAGCCAGGCAGTTGCTCCACGCAGCCGGCAGACCGACTTTTAAGTAGGAATAACCACACGCGCGGCATTTTAAATGGGCTGCACAGCCCCTTAAAAGGGCCACACGCCCAAAATAAATTACGAGGAACATTGGAACCATCGATGTAAACATCTTGCGCTTTAATTACATCCTGGTGCCAGTGGTGATGCTGCAGTGCCTCTACTGGAGGGAGGGTGTAATTACAGTGCGAGAAGTTTACAACGGCCGTTCCTGTTATAAAGGAAGTTATAAAGACTTGCATTTATATAGCACCTTTCATGATCTCGGGATGTCCCAATGTGCTTTAGGGCCAATGAGGTCCTTTTGAAGTGTAGTCACTTTTGTAATGTAATGACAGGCGGCAGTCAATTTGCGCACAGCAAGCTCCCACAAATAGCAATGGGGTAATGACCAGATAATCTGTTTTTGTTAAAGTGCTGATTGTAGGGTTGGCCAGGACACCAGGGAGAACTCCCCTGCTCTTCTTCAAAATAGTGCCATGGGATCTTATCTGACAGTGTGCCGCTCTCTGTTGTTGGAGGTGGAGAGAGAGAGAGAGACAGAGAAGTTTAAGGCAGGATCTCCAAAAAGTAGGACACAGGCAGCTGCACACTGCCGTCAGTGGAGTGGGGGAGGGGTGAGATCAGAGGAATGCACAAAAGGCCAGAGTCAGAGGGCTGCAGTAGCTGGCAGAGATGGGGTGGAAAGTGAGGTTATATTGGGATTTATAGATGAGGACACAAGTTTTAAACGTTCTTGATTGAAAATGAAAGGTGATTTACTCTCCCTTCACTGGAGTTTCATATCATTTATTGTATTACAACCCAGTCAGCTCCCAGTTCAGCAAAACATCTGATTGCAGTCGTGATGATGAATGATTGAGCTTCAGTTTGCAAGCTGATATGTAGCCTCTTGCTCACTTCAGTGTGGGATGGTCCCTGCTGGCCTACCAATCACCCTAGGACCCCCACTCCCTAGTTTTTGTAGGATTAAATTCAGTGAGCAAATTGTTTTGCAAGTACTTACATAATATATAACTGCCCCATTCCCCCCAAAAAGCACTGATTTGCCTTAGAAGGGGCCACAGTTTTCCAGGGCGTATTTGATCGAAAGCAGGACTGCTTTTCGCTGTTTTTCAAAGAATAACAAAAAAAATTATTTGAACGGAAAGTTGAACTAGCCACCGTGCTGTGTTGGGTTAGTTACTCTCCCGACTCTTGCTTTTATGAACAGAGTCACATTTTTAATTAAATGGAACTTTAATCATGTTTGCATGACTGGCCAAGAACAGGAGGGGGTGGGATAATAACATCTCTGGGAGATGAAACCAAGTATGGAGTGTGTCTCAGTTGGTGCGTGGGGAGAAGTTGTCGCCTGACCGTTTCATGTCTGCGTGCACATATCTGATCAGAGATCTGCCCTGCTTCAGGTCACACAAATCTTTATTTTTTTTCATATGGGTCTGTGCAGCTGTGCCAACATCAGCTGTTAAAGTGACTGCTTTCTGGGAGAGCCTGCAATCTGTATGGTGACATTGAGTGGGGGCGGGGAGGGTGGGCAGGGTCAGTCTGCCCTTTGTTTACATCTTAATCCTTTATCAGATCTACATTGGTTGACCAGATGCCCCAGGCTTGTGATCTGTTACTGTATGTAAGATTGGCACTGTGACGGGAGCCGTTATCATTATCCTTCATGGCTGAGGTATCAAAATGAGCTTTGTGTTTTTTTCAAAAGCCAATTGTATTGTATCTGGATGCCTCCTGATTTATAGTAGAAGTATGTAGTCATTTAGGATTTAGCTATTTGAATGCCAGAGTGTCGATTGACATGAGGGTGTCGCCCAGTAAGTTGGAGGTGGGGTGGACTTCCAGCAACACTGTATTTTACAACATGAGCTTGGTAGCAGTTTTGAGGTCCTGATCTTCGAACACTCTTTTCCTCAGGCAGCCAAAGACTGCACTGGAGGCGGTGTTGAATCTCGTCGTCAATGTCTGCCCTTGTTAAGAGGCTCCCGAGGTATGGGAAGTGGTCTACGTTGTCCAGGGCCGTGCCGCGGATCTTGATGACTGGGGCGGGGTAGCGTTGTGTGGTGGGGACAGGCTGATGGAGGACCTTTGTCTTACGGATGTTTAGTGTAAGGCCCATGCTTTCGTATTCCTCAGTGACTTGGAGTTCAGCCTCTGAGCGCAAACGCAGGCGTCGTCCGCTTACTGTAGCTTGATGACAGAGGTTGGGACGGTCTTGGATCTGGCCTGGAGACAACGAAGGTTGAACAGGTTCCCACTGGTTCTGTAGTTTAGTTCCACTCCAGCGGGGAGCTTGTTAAGTGTGAGGTGGAGTATGGCACCGAGGAAAATTCTACAGGGCTGTAGTGATACCCACCCTCCTGCATGGCTCAGAGACATGGACCATATACAGTAGATACCTCAAATCGCTGAAGAAATACTTCACCAACGATGTCTCTGCAAGATCCTGCAAATCTTCTGGGAGGACAGACAGGCCAACATCCCCAGCATCGAAGCACTGACCACACTCGACCAGCTCTGCTGGGCGGGCCACATTGTACGCATGCCCAACACGAGACTCCTAAAGCAGGCGCTCTATTCGGAACTCCGTCACGGCAAACGAGCCCCAGGTGGGCAGAGGAAATGTTTCAAGGACACCCTCAAAGCCTCCTTGATAAAATGCAACCGACACCTGAGAATCCCTGGCCAAAGACCGCCCTAAGTGGAGGATGTGCATCTGGGCGGGCGCTGAGCACCTTGAGTCCCATCGCCAAGAGCATGCAGAAACCAAGCGCAGGCAGCGGAAGGAGCGTACGGCAAACCAGTCCCACCCACCCTTTCCTTCAGCCACTGTCCGTCCCACCTGCGACAGAGACTACAATTCCTGTATTGGACTGTTCAGTCACCTGAGAACTCATTTTTAGAGTGAAAGCAAGATTTTGACGATTCCGAGGGACTGCCTATGATGATGATTTTATAACAAAATCCATTTAAACAGCAAAGTAAACTAAATCTATTCGCAGAGTCTATCAGCTGCAGCAAATAGACCTCATGATCGAAACTACAGCAAAGTCTCCTGATAATAACAGGCTGATTTCTCCAGCAAAATGCAGTGAGTGGAGGATAGCAACATAACACTAATTATGTGCGTAAAGTCAATCGCCGGCTTATTGACAGGGGATTTACCCTATCATCTCCATTCTGGCTGGGAATAGTGGTTATGTCCAGCCTTGATTTACTTAACAAGTGTTGGAAGATGTAAAGTGTACCCTGGTGATGGAGCTATTCAGCATTGGTCACCAGATTGTCAACCGTCTATTTCTTCAGAAATAATGTATTCTTGAAAGAAAAAAAGACTTGCATTTCTATTGCGCCTTTCACGACCACTGGACGTCACAAAGGGCTTTATAGCCAATGAAATATTTTTTGTAGTCTAGTCACTATTGTAATGTAGGAAACACGGCAGCCAATTTACACAATGCAAACTCCCATAAACAACATAGAAAATAGGTGCAGGAGTAGGTCATTCGAGCCTGCACCGCCATTCAATAAGATCATGGCTGATCATTCCCTCAGTACCCCTTTCCTGCTTTCTCTCCATACCCCTTGATCTCTTTAGCCGTAAGGGCCATATTTGACTCCCTCTTGAATATATCCAATGAACTGGCATCAACAACTCTCTGCGGTAGGGAATTCTACAGGTTAACAACTCTCTGAATAAAGAAGTTTCTCCTCATCTCAGTCCAAAATGGCTTACCCCTTTATCCTAAGACTATGTCCCCTGGTTCTGGACTTCCCCAACATCGGGAACATTCTTCCTGCATCTAACCTGTCCAGTCCCGTCAGAATCTTATACGTTTCTATGAGATCCCCTCTCATCCCTCCAAACTCCAGTGAATAAAGGCCCAGTTGATAATGTACAACAATTATGATAATGACCAGATCATCTGTTTTAGTGATGCTGATTGAGGGATAAATATTGGCCAGGACACCGGGGATAACTCCCCCTACTATTCTTTGAAATAGTGTCTTGGGATCTTTTCCGTCCACCCGACAGGGCAGACGAGGCCTCGGTTTAACGTCTTATCCGAAAGACGGCACCTCCGACAGCGCATTGCTCCTTCAGCACTGCACTGGAGTGTCAGCCTAGATTTTTGTGCTCTAGTCTCTGGAGTGGGCCTTCAACCCACAACCTTCTGACTTGGAGGCAAGGGTGCTACCCACTGAGCCACAGCTGACACTTGATGTTGAAATCTATTTTGGTTGACGGCTACGAATTGTGAATTATATATGTCAATCTTTTCTACTAGCCTGGATCAAAGGGAAGAGAGAACATGTAACTGGGACTTTCAGCCCATGTTCTTTGTTTTGCTGTGCCATTTTGCTGGCTGGCAACCATGAAGTGTCTTTCACATCTAGAAGTTTTGATCGGGGGCATGTAATCCAAATTACAAAAGTTACGACAAGAACACCTAGCGTTATGGGACTTTCCTTGTTTTGAAATGATTTTAAAGTACTGGTGAGGAATCAAATTTCTACCACTGTACCCATTCTGATCCATTTTGCTTCTGTTCTTTTGGTCTCATGATGAATGTAAATTAGTGGTTTTCAGCCTGAATGATACGGTCTGTTAGCTTGTTATTTTCTACTGATTCCAGAGAGATCAGCAGTTAAAGAAGTAAATTATACCGTTTTCCAGTGTCCATGCCCCGAGTAATTCTGTATCCTGGATGCTTTGTGTACAAGGTTAAGTTTCATAGGAAATGTGTGCTTGCCAACAGGAACTGACTTTGAAAGATCCTGCAAATCCCCTGGGAAAACAGTCACACCAACATCAGTGTTCTCGATCAGGCCAACATCCCCAGCATCGAAGCACTGACCACACCGGTCCAGCTTCATTGGGCGGGCCACATTGCCCGCGTGCCCGACACAAGACTCCCAAAGCAAGCGCTCTACTTGGAATTCCTACACGGCAAGTAAGCCCAAGGTGGGCAGAGAAAACGTTTCAAGGACACCCTCAAAGCCTCCTTGATAGTGCAACATTGCCACTGACACCTGGGAGTCCCTGGCCAAGAATCGCCATAAGTGGAGGAAGAGCATCCGGGAGGGCGTCCGACAGTAGGTCCCATCACCACCGCAAACAACAAGCCGAGGATCCCGCCCGGTGTTTGTGACTGGGTTTTCACCACGGAGGGTCAAATCGTGGCGAAAACGCGGTCGTAAACCTCTGAAAAATCCGGCCTATTATGTATAGATGTTGGGCTGGTGGTCGGGGTGTGGTAGATGGGTTCGCTCACATTTTTTAACTCCCATGAATTATATCCTCCTTTTTCTCCCGTTCTTCCCCCCCCCGTCCCCCTCATATCAAATCCCGCGATTGCCCTGGACACCCCCAACTCTCTAAGTGCTTGTCTCTCTAATGTAGTCTTGTTCTAATTTGCAAAGCAGCCGATCCAACTAAAAACTGTTTCCATTGCTGTAATTGTAATCTTGCTCGAGATGGGTTGCATGAACGAGTTTGTCATCAAATAATTGCTTGTCTTTAGAGACGGTTTGTGTTGGGCAGGGCTAGTCATTTCTCTTCTCCCTGCTGACTCATGCTGGAGCCTGGTACCATGGGAGCCAGCAGCTGCCCACTATCTCATCCCAGTGGCCATTCTCCATCTATGAATCATGACCCCGAGCGTCAGCCAACTATTTGACCACTGAGTGGCCGTCACAGCTAAATCTTCAATCCGACATCCAGACTTTTTCCAGCAGGAATTCTGATCAAGGGTACTCTGGCTGAAGTGTAAACCTGCCTTTTCTTTTTTCAGAGGCTGCATATTTCCAGCATTTTTTCTCTCCTCCTTTCTGATTTGCAACTTTTTGCCATTTTTCTTTTTATCATTTCCAGCAGGAGTCACTGATGGCGATCAGAAGCAGAATTCACCTGGGTCATTCCCCCCCCCGCCCCCATGTACACTATGGCCAAGATCAACTAACTCAGCTTAAACCAAGGATTGGAAATGCAATGTTGACAATTTGCATGGCTTGATACCTGCTGGGTGGCGTATTTACCCACTACACTCTGCCAGATAGAGAACCTTCCGATTAGTGACAAGAATGAAATCACTATAAAAGCCTTCTCATTCTTTGATGTGCACTATGTTGTGGTCTTGATGTGCAGTGTCAGCCAATGGCTCAGTGGGCAGCACTCCTGCCTCTGAGTCAGATGTTTGAGGTTTCAAGTCCCACTCCAGGGGCTTGAGCACAAAATCTCAGCTGACAGCTGCACTGTCAGAGGTGCCGACTTTCAGATGAGTCATTAACCCTCTCAGATAGACATAAAAGATCCCAGGGCACTATCCCTGGTGCCCTGGCCAATATTTATCCCTCACTAAAACTGATTATCTGGTCATTATCACATTGCTGATTTGTGGGAGCTTGCTGTGCGCAAATTGGATGCTTCGTTAGCTACATTACAACAGTGAACACTTCGAAAAGGGAAGACCTGCTTGACAAATCTTCTAGAATTTTTTGAGGATGTAACTGGTAGAGTGGACAAGGGCGAACCAGTGGATGTGTGTATTTGGACTTTCAAAAGGCTTTTGACAAGGTCCCACACAAGAGATTGGTGTGCAAAATTAAAGCACATGGTATTGTGGGTAGTGTACTGGCGTGGATAGAGAACTGATTGGCAGACAGGAAGCAGAGAGTCAGGATAAATGGGTCCTTTTCAGATAGGTAGGCAGTGACTAGTGGGGTGCTGCAGGGCTCAGTGCTGGGACCCCAGCTATTTACAATATGCATTAATGATTTGGATGAGAGAATTGAGTAATATCTCCAAGTTTGCAGATGACACTAAGCTGGGTGACGGTGTGAGCTGTGAGGAGGACGCTAAAAGGCTGCAGGGTGACTTGGACGGGCTAGGTGAGTGGGCAAACGCGTGGCAGATGCAGTATAATGTGGATAAATGTGAGGTTATCCACTTTGGTGGCAAAAACACGAAGGCAGAATATTATCTGAATGGTGGCAGATTAGGAAAAGGGGAGGTGCAACGAGACCTGGGTATCATGGTACATCAGTCATTGAAAGTTGCCATGCAGGTACAACAGGCGGTGAAGAAGGCAAATGGTATGTTGGCCTTCATAGCTAGTGGATTTGAGTATAGGAGCAGGGAGGTCTTACTGCAGTTGTACAGGGCCTTAGTGAGGCCTCACCTGGAATATTGTGTTCCGTTTTCGTCTCCTAATCTGAGGAAAGACGTTCTTGCTATTGAGGGAGTGCAGCGAAGGTTCACCAGACTGATTTCCAGGATGGCAGGACTGACATATGAGGAGAGACTGGATCGACTGTGCCTGTATTCACTGGAGTTTAGAAGGATGAGAGGGGATCACATAGAAACATATAAAATTCTGATGGGACGGGACAGGTTAGAGGCAGGAAGAATGTTCCCGATGTTAGGGCAGTCCAGAACCAGGGGACATAATCTAAGGATAAGGGGTAAGCCATTTAGGACTGAGATAAGGAGAAACTTCTTCATTCAGAGAGTTGTTAACCTGTGGAATTCCCTACCGCAGAGAGTTGCTGATGCCAGTTCATTGGATATATTCAAGAGGGAGTTAGATATGGCCTTTATGGCTAAAGGGATCAAGGGGTATAGAAAGAAAGCGGGAAAGGGGTACTGAGGTGAATGATCAGCCATGATCTTATTGAATGGCGGTGCAGGCTCGAAGGGCCGAATGGCCTACTCCTGCACCTATTTTCTACTTCATGTTTCTATAAAGTACTTTGTTGGCTGTAAAGTGCTTTGGGTCAACCTGAGGTTGTGAAAGGCGGTAAATGAATGCATGCATGCCAATTTAGAACTCCGAGGGCCTAATCAGTTTGACCATACTTGATTTTAAGGTTAAAATCACTGGACTAGAGCAGTAATACTATCTTTCCTGATATGTAGTGTGTGGCTGAAAAATCATCTGTTGACTTGAGATCTTTTGTGCTCTTGTACTTGTATGAAACTGGAGTTAAGGATCCTGGAAAACTTAGAGGGGGCTCTGGGAAGGGGCTAGCTAACGATCTTGACGAGAGAAGAGGTAGTGGTATTGGTGGTGTATTCATGGTGAGGGCTGTAAGACTGTTTGGGTTCAAATGTGCCGGTAGATGCTGCATTCTGGTCCAGTTAGGATTCAGTGCAAACCTGGCTTATAATGCGTAACTGAATTGAAGGTAAATATATTTAGAGTTGGTAGAGTGAGTGTTTCACACACTTGCTATGGTTCAACACTACTAGCTGTTTCTGGTGCCAAAAATCATCATCAGCATGACTTCCTTCTCCCACTTGTTTTACAGTATACCATTCACCGGATTCCTCGTAGTCGTGAGGTTTGTCAGTCCTGGACTTCTTCAGTGATATCTACACTATATTCACTGCTGTATTCCACCCCACTGGTATTCCAGCTGAAACCTGACATGGTACGTATAACCAAACCACCCCTGTTAAGCTGACATGACCTATAGCTGATACACTGACTCACTCAATTTTGTTGTTGCTATTTTCCCAGTTTTCTTTCCTGAGTTTATGAAAAAGTTAACATAAAACATTGTAGTTGAAGCACCTTGTAGAGCTGGCCAGTTGCGCCATGCATTGACAAAATGCATCACTTGTGACTACAGTGAGTGGCTCTGGTATTTCACTGATTTCAGCTTAAACCACAACCAGCAATAGAAGTGCAGTAGGCCTCGCCCCTTTTTGTTTTGCATGAACAGCACCCAGGTCTTGTGTTTTTGGATTCTGTCGCTGTAAAAGATGTTGCATGCCACACGTGGGTTATGTGCAGGAAACAGTGGCTTGAGCAGTGGTGCAGCAGGGAGGGATTCAAATTCCTGGGGCATTGGAACCGGTTCTGGGGGAGGTGGGACCAGTACAAACTAGACGGTCTGCACCTGGGCAGAACCGGAACCAATGTCCTCGGGGGAAGTGTTTGCTAGTGCTGTTGGGGAGGAGTTAAACTAATATGGCAGGGGGATGGGAACCAATGCAGGGAGATAGAGGGAAACAAAATGGAGACAAGCAAAAGACAGAAAGGAGATGAGTAAAAGTGGAGGGCAGAGAAACCCAAGGCAAAAAACAAAAAGGACCACTGTGCAGCAAAATTCTAAAGGGTCAAAGTGTAATAAAAAGGCAAGCCTGAAAGCTCGGTGCCTCAATGCGAGGAGTATTCAGAACCCAGGAGAGGGCTCTGAGCTAGTTAGAGTGGGTGAGAGCTCAGATGAACAGGACCCCAAGAAAGAATGCAAAAGGCAGGAGGCAACAGAGCAGAGTAGCACTGGGGTAAGTGTAAACCACAAGGTGATAGGAAGGGACAATATGTATGAATATAAAGGGGCTGCAGGAGGGGTCAAAACTAAAAATCATGGTTTAAAAACTAGTATTAAAACACTGTACCTAAACGCACGCAACATTCGAAATAAAGTAAATGAGTTGACGGCACAAATCCTTACAAATGCGTATGATTTGGTGGCCATTACAGAAACGTGGTTGCAGGGTGGCCAAGACTGGGAATTAAACATACAGGGGTATCTGACAATTCGGAAAGATAGACAAGAAGGGAAAGGAGGCGGGGTAACTCTGTTAATAAAGGATGATATCAGGGCAGTTGTGAGAGACGATATTGGCTCTAATGAGCAAAATGTTGAATCATTGTGGGTGGAGATTAGAGATAGTGAGGGGAAAAAGTCACTGGTGGGCGTAGTTTTTTGGCCCCCAAATAATAACTTCACGGTGGGACGGACAATAATCAAGGGAATAATGGAGGCATGTGAAAAAGGAATGGCAGTAATCATGGGGGATTTTAACCTACATATCGATTGGTCAAATCAAATCGCACAGGGTAGCCTTGAGGAGGAATTCATAGAATGCATATGGGATTGTTTCTTAGAACAGTATGTTACAGAACCTACAAGGGAGCAAGCTATCTTAGATCTGGTCCTGTGTAATGAGACAGGAATAATAAACGATCTCCTAGTAAAAGATCCTATCACAGTATGGTTGAATTTGTAATACAGATTGAGGGTGAGGAAGTAGTGTCTCAAACGAGCGTACTATGCTTAAACAAAGGGGACTGCAGTGGGATGAGGGCAGAGTTGGCTAAAGTAGACTGGGAACACAGACTAAACGGTGGCACAATTGAGGAACAGTGGAGGACTTTGAAGGAGCTCTTTCATAGTGCTCAACAAAAATATATTCCAGTGAAAAAGAAGGGCGGTAAGAGAAGGGATAACCAGCCGTGGATAACCAAGGAAATAAAGGAGAGTATCAAATTAAAAACCAATGCGTATAAGGTGGCCAAGGTTAGTGGGAAACTAGAAGATTGGGAAAATTTTAAACGACAGCAAAGAATGACTAAGAAAGCAATAAAGAAAGGAAAGATAGATTACGAAAGTAAACTTGCGCAAAACATAAAAACAGATAGTAAAAGCTTTTACCGATATATAAAACGGAAAAGAGTGACTAAATTAAATGTTGGTCCCTTAGAAGATGAGAAGGGGGATTTAATAATGTGAAAGGTGGAAATGGCTGAGACCTTAAACAATTATTTTGCTTCGCTCTTCACAGTGGAAGACACAAAAACCATGGCAAAAATTGCTGGTCACAGGAATGTGGGAAGGGTAGGACCTTGAGACAATCACTATCATTAGGGAGGTAGTGCTGGATAGGCTAATGGGACTCAAGGTAGACAAGTCCCCTGGCCCTGATGCAGTTCATCCCAGGGTATTAAAAGAGATGGCGGAAGTTATAGCAGATGCATTCGTTATAATCTACCAAAATTCTCTGGACTCTGGGGAGGTACCAGCGTATTGGAAAGCAGCTAATGTAACGCCTCTGTTTAAAAAAAAAAAAGGGGGCAGACAAAAGGCAGGTAACATCTGTAGTGGGGAAAATGCTTGAAGCTATCATTTAAGGAAGAAATAGCGGGACATCTAGATAGGAATAGTGCAATCAAGCAGACGCAACATGGATTCATGAAGGGGAAATCATGTTTAACTAATTTACTGGAATTCTTTGAGGATATAACGAGCATGGTGGATAGAGGTGTACCTATGGATGTGGTGTATTTAGATTTCCAAAAGGCATTCGATAAGGTGCCACACAAAAGGTTACTGCAGAAGATAGAGGTACGCGGAGTCAGAGGAAATGTATTGGCATGGATCGAGAATTGGCTGGCAAACAGAAAGCAGAGAGTCGGGATAAATGGGTCCTTTTCGGGTTGGAAATCGGTGATTAGTGGTGTGCCACAGGGATCGGTGTTGGGGCCACAACTGTTTACAATATATGTAGATGACCTGGAAGAGGGGACAGAGTGTAGTGTAACAAAATTTGCCGATGACACAAAGATTAGTGGGAAAGCGGGTTGTGTAGAGGACACAGAGAGGCTGCAAAGAGATTTAGATAGGTTAAGCGAATGGGCTAAGGTTTGGCAGATGGAATACAATGTCTGAAAATGTGAGGTCATCCACCTAGGGAAAAAAAACAGTAAAAGGGAATATTATTTGAATGGAGAGAAATTACAACATGCTGCAGTGCAGAGGGACCTGGGGGTCCTTGTGCATGAAACTCTTTTAGGGTTTCATGCACAAGGACCCCCAGGTCCCTCTGCACCGCAGCATGTTGTAATTTCTCCCCATTCAAATAATATTCCCTTTTACTGTTTTTTTCCCCTAGGTGGATGACGTCACATTTTCAGACATTGGATCCCAAAAAGTTAGTTTGCAGGTGCAGCAAGTAATCAGGAAGGCGAATGGAATGTTGGCCTTCATTGCGAGAGGGATGAAGTACAAAAGCAGGGAGGTCCTGCTGCAACTGTATAGGGTATTGGTGAGGCCGCACCTGGAGTACTGCGTGCAGTTTTGGTCACCTTACTTAAGGAAGGATATACTAGCTTTGGAGGGGGTACAGAGACGATTCACTAAGCTGATACCGGAGATGAGGGGGTTACCTTATGATGATTGATTGAGTAGACTGGGTCTTTACTCGTTGGAGTTCAGAAGGATGAGGGGTGACCTTATAGAAACACTTAAAATCATGAAAGGGATCGCCAAGATAGAGGCAGAGAGGTTGTTTCCACTGGTCGGGGAGACTAGAACAAGGGGGCACAACCTCAAAATACGGGGGAGCCAATTTAAAACCGAGTTGAGAAGGAATTTCTTCTCCCAGAGGGTTGTGAATCTGTGGAATTCTCTGCCCAGGGAAGCAGTTGAGGCTAGCTCATTGAATGTATTCAAGTCACAGATAGATAGATTTTTAACCAATAAGGGAATTAAGGGTTATGGGGGAGCGGGCGGGTAAGTGGAGCTGAGTCCATGGCCATATCAGCCATGATCTTGTTGAATGCTGGAGCAGGCTCGAGGGGCTAGATGGCCTACTCCTGTTCCTAATTCTTATGTTCTTAAGTTATTAATCGTGCAGATATTTCAGCAAGAAAGGAGGCCTGTTTCAATACTGCCTGCCTTTTCTATTAGAGCTTTCCACTTGAATCCTATGATCTGGCTCATTTGTTCCCAGTCCCCTTTAATATATTCTTTCTGTGAATGTTTATACCTGTACTCTGAAATGTTGTGACTGGTACTGCTTCGGTAGCCAGTTTTTTTTTGTATTCGTTCCTGGGATGTGGGCGTCGCTGGCAAGGCCTTCGTTTATTGCCCATCCCTAATTGGCCTTGAGAAGGTGGAGTGAGCTGTCATTTGAGGGCAGTTAAGAGTCAACCATATTGTGGGTTTTGGAGTCATATCGGCCAGACCGGGTAAGGAGGCAGATTTCCTTCCCTAAAGGACATTAGTGAACCAGATGGATTTTTCTGATAATCCAGTAGTTTCATGGTCACCAGTACTGGTACTAGCTTTTTATTCCAGATTTATTTAATTAATTGAATTTAAATTCCCCAGCTACCGTGGTGGGATTTCGACTCCCGTCTCTGGATTACTAGTACAGAAAAATAACCACTATGCTGCGTATCCCTAATGTATTCCATATTCCAATGATCCTTTATCAGAACGTATAAAGCTTTTCCTGCTTGTATTAAAATATCGCAGTTAGCTTAAAAAGGGTACAAAATGCTGTCGGTACTTTTGACCTGCCGGTTTAACTGTGAGTTTTAGAGCAACACGATGTACTGTATACACTTGTATCAGTGGTGGTTCAGGTCAGCATCATCCAATGAGAACACGATCTTTCAGTATTTCTATTTGCATGCACCCAGATTCAGTTCATTGACCAAATGATATTATCAATGACTGTCGCAATTTTTAGTCCATAAAACCCTGAGAATTACAATATACTGAGATTTTTCTCGTGTGTGTGTGTGTGTGTGTGGATTTTCAGTCGAAGAACTTGTAATGATGATTACCTGCTGCTCGCAGAAGAAAACCCAGAAAAAAGCCACCATGGTCTCCACAGTATAGATTATGAAAAGAAAAGGCTTAGGAGTGACTTTGTCTAGTCTCCTGGTTAAAGTGATGGTGGTAAACTCGATTGTGGTTTATGCTGTCTGAGCCACTTGATGGCATCATTGCCCGAGAACCACTCTGAAGCTAACCTTTATTCTGCATTTGATCTGTCACTATCTTTGCCACTATCTCTCCTGCGGGGATTTAAAAAAGATATTTCTATTTTAGAATATTCGCAAACTGTTTCACTGGAGTACCCTTAGCCTAGTCTAACCCAATCCTCGCAGTTCCGTTTCCATGTCATGGTCAGTGACGGGCGATTTTTTTTTTTGTCTTTGCAATATTCACTGCTCAGGAAACAGGGGTCAGCCTGCAACTGGGCGGGAGCACATAACTGCAATCCCCTTCGCCCACCTCACGCTGTCTCTAAAATGCCAGGCTGCTTGTCTGACATTCAGTACTGGATGAGCAGAAATTTCTTCCAACTAAATATTGGGAGACCGAAGCTATTGTCTTCAGTCCCTGCCACAAGCTCCATTCCCTAGCCACTGACTCCATCTCTCTCTGGCAACTGTCTGAGGCTGAATCAGGCTGTTCTCAACCTTTGTGTCATATTTGACCCTTGAGATGAGCTTCCGAGTACATATCCGCAGCATAACTAAGACCGCCTATTTTCACCTCCAGAACATTGCCAGACTCGGCCCCTGCCTCAGCTCACCTGCTGCTGAAACCCTCATTCATGCCTTTGTTGCCTCTAGACTTGACTATTCCCATGCACTCCTGGCTGGCCTCGCATATTCTACCCTACGTAAACCTAAGGTCATCCAAAACTCAGCTGCCCGTGTCCTAACTCGCACCAAATCCCGATCACCCATCACCCCTGTGCTCGCTGACCTACAGTGGCTCTCGATTTAAGCAACACCTCAGTCTTAATATACTTATCCTTATTTTCAAATCCCTCCATAGCCACGCCCATCCCTATCTCTGTAATCTCCTCCAGTCCCACAACTAGATAGCAAGAGGTTCTATAGGTATATAAAAAGGAAAAGAGTGGCTAGAGTAAATGTTGGTCCCTTAAAGGATGAGACCGGGGAATTAGTAATGGGGAACATGGAGATGGCAGAAACTCTGAACAAATATTTTGTATCAGTCTTTATGGTAGAGGACACTAACAATATCCCAACGGTGTATAGTCAAGGGGCTATAGCGGGGGAGGAACTTAACACAATCACTAAGAAGGTGGTACTCAGTAAGATAATGGGACTAAAGGCGGATAAATCCCCTGGACCTGATGGCTTGCATCCTAGGGTCTTAAGAGAAGTAGCGGCAGGGATAGTGGATGCATTGGTTGTAATTTACTAAAATTCCCTGGATTCTCCCAGCAGATTGGAAAACTGCAAATGTAATGCCCCTATTTAAAAAAAAAAAGGAGGCAGACAAAAAGCGGGAAACTATAGACCAGTTAGCTTAACATCTGTGGTTGGGAAGATGTTGGAGTCCATTATTAAAGAAGCAGTAGCAGGACATTTGTAAAAGCAAAATTTGGTCAGGCAGACATAGCATGGATTAATGAAGGGGAAGTCATGTTTGACAAATTTGCTGGAATTCTTTGAGGATGTAACTAACAGGGTGGATAAAGGGGAACCAGTAGATGTGGTGTATTTGGACTTCCAGAAGGCATTTGACAAGGTGCCACATAAAAGGTTACTGCACAAGATAAAAGTTCATGGGGTTGGGATAATATATTAGCATGGACAGAGGATTGGCTAACGAACAGAAAACAAAGAGTAGGGATAAATGGTTCATTCTCGGGTTGGCAATCAGTAACCAGTGGGGTGCTGTAGGGATCAGTGCTGGGACCCCAACTATTTACAATCTATATTAACGACTTGGAAGAAGGGACTGAGTGTAATGTAGCCAAGTTTGCTGATGATACAAAGATGGGAAGAAGAGCAATGTGTTAGGAGGGCACAAAAAATCTGCAAAAGGACATAGACAGGCTAAGTGAGTGGGCAAAAATTTGGCAGATGGAGTATAATGTTGGAAAGTGTGAGGTCATGCACTTTGGCAGGAAAAAATCAAAGAGCAGGTTATTATTTAAATTGAGAAAGATTGCAAAGTGCTGCAGTACAGCAAGACCTGGGGGTACTTGTGCATGAAACACGAAAGGTTAGTATGCAGGTACAGCAAGTGATCAGGAAGGCCAATGGTATCTTGGCCTTTATTGCAAAGGGGATGGAGTATAAAAGCAGTGAAGTCTTGCTACAGTTGTACAGGGTATTGTTGAGGCCACATCTGGAATACTGCGTGCAGTTTTGGTTTCCATATTTATGAAAGGATATACTTGCTTTGGAGGAAGTTCAGTGAAGGTTCACAAGGTTGATTCCGGAGATGAGGGGGATGACTTATGAGGAAAGGTTGTGTCGGTTGGGCCTCTACTCATTGGAATTCAGAAGAATGAGTGGTGATCTTATCGAAACGTATAAGATTATGAGGGGGCTTGACAAGGTGGTTGCAGAGAGGATGTTGCCATTGAACGGGGAGACTAGAACTAGAGGGCTGAATCTTAGAATAAGGAAACACCCATTTAAAACTGAGATGAGGAGAAATTTCTTCTGAGGGTTGTGGATCTGTGGAATTCGCTGCCTCAGAGAGCTGTGGAAGCTGGGACATTGAATAAATTTAAGACATAAATAGACAGTTTCATAAACGATAAGGGTTTATGGAGAGCGGGCAGGGAAGTGGAGCCGAGTCCATGATCAGATCAGCCATGATCGTATTAAATGGTGGAGCAGGCTCGAGGAGATGTATGGCCTACTGCTCCTATTTCTTATGTTCTTATGTAGCTCCCTGAGATATCTGCGCTTCTCTAATTCTGGCCTCTTGAGCATCTCCGCTTTCGATTACTACAATATTCTGTTGCCAAGGCCCTAAGCCCTGGAATTCCCTGTCGAAACCTCTCTACCTCTCCTAGCTCCTTTAAGACATTCCTTAAAACCTACCTCTTTGACCAAACTTTTGATCTTCTGCCCTAATTTCTACAATGTCAAAGTTTTGTTTTTATAATGCTACTGTGAAGTGCTTTGGGACATTTTACTACATTAAAGGCGCTATATAAATACAAGTTGTTGTTGTTGAAAATTGTGCCCCAAGGGCATAATGGAATTGTGGCTCTGATTGTGAGTTCTTACCCTTCCTCCGCCCCCCCCCCCCCCCCCCCACCCAACCACAAAAAGAAAAATTGTGACAGCTTAAATATTGATTTGGTGATGATAGTGCTGCTGCCATTACCCCTTAATGCCTGAGGTATACCATTTCTTTACCTTGATATTAAGTGGTGCATAAGTGCGGGATTACCACAAGAGAAACAAACTTGCTGCTTTGCCTATTGGAGTCTAATGTAAACCTCCTGCTTCACTGCACAATTTAGATCAACAAAGGAAAATGTGTTTTTAATCAGCATTAGCGATTGTACAGTAACTCCACCTTGTTGACTGAATGCTGGAGCTCACTCAGTGAATTAGCTGCAAGTTGAGGTCAGACAGAAGCAGGAATTTTAACTCGTGTTGTTCGCTCTGGAAACACTGGGGATCATTTTCACCTTCACTGTGCGGTAATCTGGCAGAGCATTTTGTCCACCCGTTGTAGAACCAGCATAGATTGTGAAGGGTAGTCTGTAATGTAGTTAAACATTTTGAGGAGGTCACTAACATGGTGGACAGGGGAGTGTCTACTGGTGTTACCTATATGGACGTCTAGAAGGTAATTAATAAGAATCCGCACAAGAGATTACAGGCAACTCTCGATTATCCGTACACGGATCCAACGGAAAACCGTTGTAACGGGATTGAAAATTGCTAACAAGTGAAAAGACAGCTCCAAATAATTTGGAAAATCTCCTTCCAAATATTGTGCTCATTTATATTTGCTCATTCTCACTCTCACTCACTCTCACTCACTCTCACTCACTCTCACTCACTCTCACTCACACTCACTCACACTCACTCACACTCTCTCACTCTCACTCTCACTCTCACTCACACTCACTCACTCTCACCTCACTCACTCACTCACTCACTCACTCACTCACTCACTCACTCACTCACTCACTCACTCACTCACTCACTCACTCTCACTCACTCAAAATCACCCTCCTCTGCCCTCGCTTTGCTGGTGTTTGTGTGTGTGTGTGCGTGCTGCTGCAGCCGCTGTCTCTCGCGGCTGCCGCTGACGTTGGGAACGGGGGCATTGCCGGCACAGGGTTCCAGGCACAGAACCTGTACATGCATGCTGGTAATGTCCATCTTTTGTTACTGTTTGTAGCTGATTGTATTGATTCATTAAAGTTTTAACTTATAAATGTAAACTCGCCCTAACGGGAAATGTCTTTTACCCGAAATAGCCCAATCCCCGGATTGGGACCCGGATAATCGAGAGTTGCCTGTATTAGCAAAGAATAAAAGCGTGCGCAATTGGAGGTAACCTTGTGATATGGGTCGGTAATTAGTTGGGAATTAGGAGACAGAGAGGGAACATTCTCCGATTGGCAGGATGTGACGAGTGGTGATCCTTGGGGATCTGTACTGGAGCTTTAGCTTTTTATTCAACAATATGTACATCAGCGACTTGGATGTAGGAATAGAGAGTTGTATATCCAAGTTTGTAGATGACACTTAAATTAAGAGGCACAATAAGTTGCGAAGATGGGAGCAGGAAGTTGCAAAGCGATCTAGACAGATTAAGTGAGTGGGTAAAAGTGTGGTAGGTGGCGTTCAATGTGGAAGTGTGAGGTCATCCACTTTGGATCCTCAAAAGATTAATTAGAATATTTTCTTGATGATGATTAGAGGCTAGGAACTGTGGAGGAGCAGAGGGATTTGGATGATCATGTATACCAATCACTAAAACCTAATGCAGAGGTACAAAAAGTAATTGAAAAGGCTAATGAGATATTGGCCTTTATTTAAGGAGATTGAAACACAAAGGGGAGGGAGTTATGATCCTGTTGTACAGAGCTTTGGTCAGGCCCCATCTGGAGCAATGCATTCAAATTTGTGCAATGCAGGAAAGATATATTGTCCTTGGAGGAGGTACATCGCAGATTCAGCAGAATAATAACAGGGCTTAAACGATTAAATTATAAGGACAGGTGGCGTAAATTTGGCTTGAATTCCCTTGTGTTTAAAGGGCTGAGGGATGAACTAATTGAGGTGTTTAAAATTCAAAAGGGATTCCGTAGGGTAGATAGAGAGAAACTTTTCTCTGGTGAAGAATCCAAAACAAGGGGCTATAATAAAATTAGAGCCAGGCTATTCAGCAGTGGAATCAGGAAGCACTTTTTCCCCACAAAGGGTAGCGGAAAGCTAGAGAACACTACCCCTGAAAGCTGTAGATGCTGAGACAATTGAAATTTTCTCAAGACAGAGATCAATGGATTTTGGTAAGGGAAACATATCAAGGGATTATGGATCATAGAGGGTGAATGCAGTTGATGTACAGACCACCATGATCAGATTGAATGGCAGAACAGGCTCCAAGGGCTGAATGGCCTTCTCCTGTCCTATGCCCGATTTGAGTTCAATGGGATGAAACTCGGCTAGGTTTCTACAACAGGCGGCCGATGCATTCCACCAGATTACCACTAAGGCGACAATGAAAATTCTTCCCACTGCATTACTACAGTGTGAACACAAGCAAGTACTGAAGGATCAGCTTCGATTGTTTCATGCGTTGACCTGGTATCCCACCAATCAACATGGGTAAGAATTGCACAAGTAAAATAACACACAATGTATTCTCGTTCTTCCATTTTGAGTGCGCACAAGATGTTTTTATGGAAGATTTTTGCAAGTTGCAATGGGAGTTAAACTGAATCTGTACATCCCTGATTTCTGTGCAGGAGTGTGGGTGGTGCATTGAACACTGGGAAACGAATGTTTTATATTTTTTCACTGATATTAGTTGTGTGCAATCCTGGGCCATGTGAACATAAAAATGCTGCTTGTGGCACTGCCAATCGGGATTTTAAAAATGTTTGTGCGCAAAGTTGTGCAGGAAAATCTGGGGTGCACCACAAAGAGCACCTCCAGATGACCCTTTGATCCTTCGCTAAATACTTTGGC
Source organism: Pristiophorus japonicus (assembly GCF_044704955.1). Taxonomy (NCBI): domain Eukaryota; kingdom Metazoa; phylum Chordata; class Chondrichthyes; family Pristiophoridae; genus Pristiophorus; species Pristiophorus japonicus. Next base: position 30,193,618 of record NC_091984.1, on the reverse strand, counting down.
AGCTGATTCAACAGAAGCAGAGAAGCTCTTGGCGGTAGGCGTTGTCTGTGTGAATGGGGCAAAGTGGTAATTATGCGAAGGGCAGTGTCACCCGGTCAGGCAGAAAGCATTGCCATCTTTCATGAAAAATGAAGGCCAGAAAAGTCAATGACTTGTGAGCGAAGGTCAGCCAGAGACGGAGAGTTGTTGATTTTGATGAATTGATGATCCCAGCGATGAGTTAGTTGCTGCTGCAGGAGAAAGCAAAATGATTTGTTTCAAAATCAGAATGAAAATAATCAAAGCCAATGGGGGTTACTGGTGAGCAAAGCTCAGAAAATAGACAATAACATGAGAAGAGAAGAGTGCAAAAAGGCCATTTGTTCCATTGAAGCTCATCCCTTCTAACTTTTCCACTATAGCATTCAGCAGGGTTTTGAATTTCGATAACAGGTCTGCCCTACCTGACAGATTGTTTTTGGTGTTTAGTTCTCTTTGAACAAAGAAGTTCTTCCATTGTCATTTTAAGACTGATTTCTAATCAATTTAATACAGAGTTGGGGAGGCAACTGAAGAGGACAAAATAAAGAGTGTGACAATAAGGGTGCAGCAGTTATAATGGGTGACTTTAATATGCACATAGATTGGGTTAACCAAACTGGAAGCAATACGGTGGAGGAGGATTTCCTGGAGTGCATAAGGGATGGTTTTCTAGACCAATATGTCGAGGAACCAACTAGGGGGGAGGCCATCTTAGACTGGGTGTTGTGTAATGAGAGAGGATTAATTAGCAATCCCGTTGTGCGAGGCCCCTTGGGGAAGAGCAACCATAATATGGTGGAATTCTGCATTAGGATGGAGAATGAAACAGTTAATTCAGAGACCATGGTCCAGAACTTAAAGAAGGGTAACTTTGAAGGTATGAGGCGTGAATTGGCTAGGATAGATTGGCGAATGATACTGAAGGGGTTGACTGTGGATGGGCAATGGCAGACATTTAGAGACCGCATGGATGAACTACAACAATTGTACATTCCTGTCTGGAGTAAAAATAAAAAAGGGAAGGTGGCTCAACCGTGGCTATCAAGGGAAATCAGGGATAGTATTAAAGCCAAGGAAGTGGCATACAACTTGGCCAGAAATAGCAGTGAACCCGGAGACTGGGAGAAATTTAGAACTTAGCAGAGGAGGACAAAGGGTTTGATTAGGGCAGGGAAAATGGAGTACGAGAAAAAGCTTGCAGGGAACATTAAGACGGATTGCAAAAGTTTCTATAGATATGTAAAGAGAAAAAGGTTAGTTAAAAACAAACGTAGGTCCCCTGCAGTCAGAATCAGGGGAAGTCATAACGGGGAACAAAGAAATGGCGGACCAATTAAACAAGTACTTTGGTTCGGTATTCACTAAGGAGGACATTAACAACCTTCCGGATATAAGAGGGGTCAGAGGGTCGAGTAAGGAGGAGGAACTGAGGGAAATCCTTATTAGTCGGGAAATTGTATTGGGGAAATTAATGGGATTGAAGGCCGATAAATCCCCAGGGCCTGATGGACTACATTCCAGAGTACTTGAGAAGGGAGCCTTGGAAATAGCGGATGCATTGACAGTCATTTTCCAACATTCCATTGACTCTGGATCAGTTCCTATCGAGTGGAGGGTAGCCAATGTAACCCCACTTTTTAAAAAAAAAAGGAGGGAGAGAGAAAACAGGGAATTATAGACCGGTCAGCCTGACATCGGTAGTGGGTAAGATGATGGAATCAATTATTAAGGATGTCATAGCAGCGCATTTGGAAAGAGGTGACATGATAGGTCCAAGTCAGCATGGATTTGTGAAAGGGAAATCATGCTTGACAAATCTTCTAGAATTTTTTGAGGATGTTTCCAGTAGAGTGGACAAGGGAGAACCAGTTGGTGTGGTATATTTGGACTTTCAGAAGGCTTTCGACAAGGTCCCACACAAGAGATTAATGTGCAAAGTTAAAGCACATGGGATTGGGGGTAGTGTGCTGACATGGATTGAGAACTGGTTGTCAGACAGGAAGCAAAGAGTAGGAGTAAATGGGTACTTTTCAGAATGGCAGGCAGTGACTAGTGGGGTACCGCAAGGTTCTGTGCTGGGTCCCCAGCTGTTTACACTGTACATTAATGATTTAGACGAGGGGATTAAATGTAGTATCTCCAAATTTGCAGATGACACTAAGGTAGGTGGCAGTGTGAGCTGCGAGGAGGATGCTATGAGGCTGCAGAGCGACTTGGATAGGTTAGGTGCGCGTGGGCAAATGCATGGCAGATGAAGTATAATGTGGATAAATGTGAGGTTATCCACTTTGGTGGTAAAAACAGAGAGACAGACTATTATCTGAATGGTGACAGATTAGGAAAAGGGGAGGTGCAACGAGACCTGTGTGTCATGGTACATCAGTCATTGAAGGTTGGCATGCAGGTACAGCAGGCGGTTAAGAAAGCAAATGGCATGTTGGCCTTCATAGCGAGGGGATTTGAGTACAGGGGCAGGGAGGTGTTGCTGCAGTTGTACAGGGCATTGGTGAGGCCACACCTGGAGTATTGTGTACAGTTTTGGTCTCCTAACCTGAGGAAGGACATTCTTGCTATTGAGGGAGTGCAGCGAAGGTTCACCAGACTGATTCCCGGGATGGCGGGACTGACCTATCACAAAAGACTGGATCAACTGGGCTTGTATTCACTGGAGTTCAGAAGAATGAGAGGGGACCTCATAGAAATGTTTAAAATTCTGATGGGTTTCGACAGGTTAGGTGCAGGAAGAATGTTCCCAATGTTGGGGAAGTCCAGAACCAGGGGTCACAGCCTAAGGATAAGGGGTAAGCCATTTAGGACCAAGATGAGGAGGAACTTCTTCATCCAGAGAGTGGTGAACCTGTGGAATTCTCTACCACAGAAAGTTGTTGAGGCCAATTGACTAAATATATTCAAAAAGGAGTTAGATGTAGTCCTTACTGCTAAGGGGATCAAGGGGTATGGCGAGAAAGCAGGAATGGGGTACTGAAGTTGCATGTTCAGCCATGAACTCATTGAATGGCGGTGCAGGCTAGAAGGGCCGAATGGCCTGCTCCTGCACCTATTTTCTATGTTTCTATGCCAAAGGGAGAAATATATCAAGAAAATCAGGAAAAACAAAACGGGGGAAATGAGAAAGAATGACGTCGTATTGATAATAACGTTCTTTGAAGTATGGTCACTGATGTTTTGTAGGCAATACGGCTGTCAATTTGCATGTAGGAAGTTCCCACAAATAGCAGTGAAATAAATGTCCAGTTCAATTGTTTTGGTGACGCTGGTTGAGGGATGATTGTTGGCCAGAACAGCGGGAGAACTCCCTGCTCTTCTTTGGGAAAAGTGCCGTGTGGATTCTTTGGCAGGCAGGGTCTCGGTTTCGTGTTCCATCCAAAAGATGGCACCTCCAACAAAGCCGCACTCCTGTCGTTTCAGCCCAGATTGGGTGATCGAGTCCTGTCGTCCTCTTCTTCTTGGATGGTTCCTCGAATCGAGGATGACTTGCTTCCACGCCAAAAAGGGATGAATTCTATGAGTTCACAGGTGTTTCAATGAAGGACTTAATATTCCAGGTCCCAAACTACATCTTGAAGGCTGGGAGATGCCTGTGCGTGGATTTTTTTAACGTGTGTTGCACACCAGCCACCACACAGGCTTGACAGAGCTGGGTCTTGGTCCAGTGGCAAGGGTTAACCAAGTCGACTGGAGACCAGCTCTGCTGCACGGACCTCGTGCGCACACAGGTCCTGTAGGTCGAGTCCTGTATTGCGGCTTTATCAATCTCTGACTCGAGTTGAAAGCAAGTCAAACTGACGAAGATCTATAAGGAACAAAAGATATACATCTCCCTTTCAAACTGCTTTTATGTTAGCTACGCTCCTGTGATTTTTCAGTAGCATTCTCTCTCCATCATTCTCCACCATTTAATCTCCTCTTTTGAAGGACCTATCCTTTCCTTTGTTACTGGCTCTCCCTTGTTTCAACTTCCTTCCATGAGATGTTAAACTTTTTACCATTATATTTTGGTGGTTCAGGATCCCATAGACTTCTCCCAATTGACCTCGCCAGCATTCCCACTAATGTTCCCTATAGGCTGGTCAGCGTTCCAGGGAACCCGCACAGCTGGCTTTTCAAGCCGCGCGGTATTTTGAATGGCCCTCGCATGCCCCTAAAGGGACCGCACCGCGCTGGGCCAAACAAAATAAGAGAAATAAAAACAGAAAAATGCTGGACATACTCAGCAGGTCAGAGAGCATCTTTGGAGAGAGAAACTGAGTTAACATTTCAGGTCGATGACCTGGCCTGGCCTGACAATTTCTAGCACTTTCTGTTTTTATTTCAGATTTCCAACATTCCGCAGTATTTAGCTTTATTTTAAAGAATTGGAAGGAACATTGATTCCAACCTCACCCAAAACCGCTTAAATTGTTATTTAGTTCACTGACATTTGCAAATTTTTGATGTGCACAAACTGGCTGCTTCGTTTGCCTTCATAACAACAGTCACTGCGCTTCAAAGTATTTCATTGTCTGTGAAGCGCTTTGAGATCTTTCAAAGGGATTAAATAAAGCACCACATAAATGGACAGCTTTCTTGGCTCTCAAGCTCTAGTAGTACACTGAGTCCTGATGATCAGTAAACTGCTGCATATCTTCTACACCAAGTTTCAAACCATCGTATTTTCACCGTTAAACCCACCAATTGATCCATTTACACAGCATACATATTAATGCATTGGCCTAGAAATTTGGGTGTGCCTGTGCCTGAGTGGTGAGTCCCGAGGCGTACCCGATAATGGGCCTCACACCTCATTACCATGGAGCCGTGGACAGTCATCATCATCATAGGCAATTCCTCGGAATCGGGGAAAACTTGCTTTCACTCTTAGCATGAGTCCTTAGGTGACTGAACAGTCCAGTCCGAGAACCACAGTCTCTGTCACAAGTGGGACAGATAGTGGTTGAAGGAAAGGGTGGGCGGGGAGTCTGGTTTGCCGCACGCTCCTTCTGCTGCCTGCGCTTGATTTCTGCATGCTCTCGGCGACGAGACTCGAGGAGCTCAGCGCCCTCCCGGATGCACTTCCTCCACTTGGGGCGGTCTTTGGCCAGGGACTCCCAGATGTCAGTGGGGATGTCGCACTTTATCAGGGAGGCTTTGAGGGTGTCCTTTTAACGTTTCCACTGCCCACCTTTGGCTCGTTTGCCGTGAAGGAGTTCTGAGAAGAGCACTTTTGGAATCTCGTGTTGGGCATGCGAACTATGTGACCTGCCCAGCGGAGCTGATTGAGTGTGGTCAGTGCTTCAATGCTGGGGATGTTGGTCTGGACGAGGACGCTAACGTTGGTGTGTCTGTCCTCCCAGGGGATTTGTAGCACGCCTGTGGACAGTAACGGGCAACTCTCTGCCCGAGCGGAATTGAAGATCGGGCTGCTGTGACACTAGTGGCGGCCCTGGGGTAAGTGCTGAAGAGGCGGGGGTGGGGGGGTGGTGGGTGGGGGGGCCATCTGATCGGGAAGTAGTGATGGCTGGCAATCGTCCACAAGCTTTTAATGTGGAATGAGGAGAAACACTCCTGCTCCTTCCGGCTCTACATTCGGCAAAGTATATTTCAAACATATACCTTGTTGGATGCAGCCTGCAGCTGTTCTTTTAAGGGCCACATGTAGACCTGATTTTCTTGCGTGCCGCCTGCGGGTGCAAAGGGCCCGAAGCCTGTTTCGGGTGTGAGCCCGGCACGCTAAATTTTTGGCCTTTACCAATATGGCGAGAGGCGCACTTCCAGCTGGTAATGAGCGTGTGCTTCCAGCCCGCCATATTGGAGGCTTAGAAGGCCTTCCAGCGCCTGAAAAATGAGTGCCGAACAGCCAAATTTATAGGCCATTTTATTCTCTTGTCCTCACAATATATTTGGTATGAAAATTGTGCTGCGGTGTACAGGAATAAGTATGTGGTGCAGTATAAGTTTCTAGTGCCATTTATACTCCCATTTACAGTCTTGTCACAAATTGCAGACCGGGGAAACCTTTCCTAATATAGTTTAGGCAGGATTTGGAAGCCTGACAGGATATTTATTATGTCAGAGGTGCTACAAAAATGTACGTTGTTAACATTACACATATTAATAATATCATCCTGGTGCTTGCAGTCTTTTAAGTATACACTTGAGAATTGTGTTACCTTTAAAGATATATGGAACTTAATATTCATTTTAAAATATTGCTCATGAAAATATCCCATGAGTGCCAGTTAGTCATTGCTTTCTCACGAGTGCTAACGAGGACCACCCATGTAACTATGGTCAGTTTAGATTCATTTTTGCCAGTCTCCCCTCTCACTCCCTGAAGTTATTAACTTTTTATTGAGGATTGGTTCCTTGGGCTTTACTCAGTGGTTATTATTTGTGTGAGCCTTGACAGCGAGTCATTGCACGTTATTTGACCATAGGGAGGCATTGTAGCCAAACCCGACTCTCTCCTCACTCAACATCCACACACAGATTGAAGTCATTTTTGAAAGGGTGGTGATATCATGATTTCTTTTTCTTTTTGAGGAAGGCAGCTTGTGACCTCTTGATATTTTGTGAGAGTTCAAAGTTCCACTTGATTCAGTCATTTGCATTCAGGCTTCTGTGACATTCTTACATTTGGACCAAACCTCTTTCCAAACAGAAGGGCCCATGGAACTTTTCAATAACGTGTGTGTTCAGTTAGCTCTCCGTGTCTTACACTGCTGGAACACAACCTTGCTGTGTATTTGTGAATATCGAGGAAAAGCATTGAGCCATTTTGTTTGAGAAGATTTTGCACCGGCCGATGCATCATGTCCAACACCCTGGTGAATCAAAGTAAAAGTTAGACATTTCGGTAGATTCGTGCAATAATTTAGCAATTCCTTCTTGTGCTGATATTTTGACTCCTGTAACTTTCATTAATCAGTTTCATAATAAAAACTTTAATGCAGAATGAAACTAAATTTTACATTCCCTGACAAAATGTAACTGATGAATGCGGATAAAGATCCGGCCCGTTGTAACATGAAGCTGTAAAAACCAGAGTTTGATCCCTGCAGTTTGCTGATTTTTTTTTTTTCCCCCCTCCCTGCCCCCACCCAGGTCAGCAATAGTTGGTTGCCCCATTTACCTCAGCATCCCACAGGTTAGGGAGAGGAAAAATTGGTTGCTGTTTCTTAATCCCTGCTGGAAAGTGCAGGTGTCTGGACATGGCAGGATTGGACTTGGATGCTCCCACAGATGTCTAACCAGATGAGGGGTGATCTTATAGAAACATTTAAAATAATGAAAGGGATAGACAAGATCGAGGCAGAGAGGTTGTTTCCACTGGTCGGGGAGACTAGAACTAGGGGGCACAGCCTCAAAATACGGGGGACCCAATTAAAACCGAGTTGAGAAGGAATTTCTTCTCCCAGAGGGTTGTGAATCTGTGGAATTCTCTGCCCAAGGAAGCAGTTGAGGCTAGCTCATTGAATGTATTCAAGTCACAGATAGATAGATTTTTAACCAATAAGGGAATTGAGGGTTACGGGGAGCGGGCGGGTAAGTGGAGCTGAGTCCATGGCCAGATCAGCCATGATCTTGTCGAATAGCGGAGCAGGCTCGAGGGGCTAAATGGCCAACTCCTGTTCCTAATTCTTATGTTCAGTCGAAACTCGGCTGTCGGGGCTCACCAACGAAGAATGGGCAGATTATGTCAAGCTGCTGGATGATTGATGGTTCCTGTAGAAACAGATCCTTCAAAAGAGTTAGGGAGAAAAGGACAAGAAAATGATGGTGAGAATGATGTGACACAATCTGGGGATTTGTATAGATTGTAGGACAGGGAAGTGCAATTTATATAATGTGTGATGTAATCTGACACACTTTAGTTATGTTACTACTTAACATTTTTAACACTCCTATTGTCCTCGAACTGAAACAATTAAAAAAAAACATTGACCCTGAAATTCCGGTAGAGCTCTTCCCGCGGGCAAACGAAAGAAAAAGAGAAAAAAGATGCGCACTTACCTGTTGCTGCTATTCCCGTTGGAACTCCGAGTCTGAGGCCTCCCGTGACTGCGCGTCGCAGCGCGTGGGGACGTGCGCAGGCCTGGATCTGGTGACAGCAGCCAATCAGTGTAGTATAGACTCTCATTCATAGTAATAGGAGTTCCGTAAGTCTGGAAGTCCTATTACTATGAATGAGAACCCCACTCCCAAACGCCCAAAACACAACAAAAAAAAAATAGAAAATAAACTACATATTTAACATTCAGTTAAATTAAAGTTGTTGTTTTTTTTTTAAATTTTAATTAAGCCTTAAAATAAACTTACCATAGTGGGGAGGGTTTTTAACAAAATGTGTTTTTCTAACTTTATTTCAAAATGTTTTTATGTATTTTTAAACACTTGCACCTGTAAAAGTAGGCTATACGCCTGCTTTTTCAGGCGCAAGATTTTAAAGGACATTTGCAGGGCAAGATATTTGTAAATATCGGAAATCTTGCCCTACAAGTGTCCTCGCTCCCGATATGCATTGGATCTGTCAAGCCAGAAACTTGACAGATCGGAAAAGTCGGTTTTCAGCGCATGCGTATTGCACGCTGATAACCGGCTTTCCCGGTCCGGCCTTCCCAGGTCCGTAGAAACTTCGTAAGGACCCGGGACATCGGAATTCCAGCACCAATGAAATTTATAGACTGGTCATTGTAACAATTGGTTGAAAAACTTTTTTTTTTTTTAAATGAGTTTCATAATATTGAACATTCCGATGGGAGGGTCAGTTAATTTGTAACCTCGCCACACCCTGCTCACCTGTGAATTATGAGCCAGTCTTGTTCATCAATATGAAATCCACACACAGCACAATTCCCTGGGTACGCTCCATGGAAAGACCCCATCCACCTCGGAATTCAGATCTTGGCAAAATTTAAACTTTTCTTGTCTCATAAATTGTGTTTTTCTTTTCCTGATGGTTTTCCAGCAACTGTCACACAGTGGTGGGAGCCTCATTTGCTACCCAGAATTTTCCATTGGCGGGAATCACTTATGGTGACTGAATAATCAAAATCTGTATTTATTGCATGGGATTCCAGGATTATTTTTCTTAAATCAGTATTTTGGAAATTGCATTCGCCTTTCCATCATTGTACTTCTTAGCGAGCCAAAAGTCAGGGGAAGGAGGGGCAATGCAGGCTTTTATTCAGCAAGCAGCCATATCCGGAACCTAGATGGTAACCGAGATTGTGAATTCTGCGTGTGGTGAGTCACTGCTATGAACGCTCATCCTTTGCAGAGGGAGTGCTTTCCTTTGATTTCCTTATACCAGAGCTGTAAACCAGATGTGCTGAATAGGCTTTCATGCCAAAGGATTGATGCCAGAGAGATATTAACTAACGAAGCCTGTTCAGGTTAACTGTACAAATCTTAGCTAGCTACTATTGTATGACTTGCCACTGTACTTTTATCATGGAATGTCAATATATTTGAGTGATCAAATTACAACAGTGACTTCACTTAAAAAGTACTTCATTGAATTTGAAGAGCTTTGGGACAACCTGAGGTCGTGAAAGGCGCTATATAAATGAAAGTTCTTTCTTTGCCAGGTCACCACTTTTAAAACTGTTCTTGAAGCACCTGGACCATCCTGCCTTTCATGGTTTGGCCCTTGTTTCCCTACCGAGACAGCACGCTTGCAGTAATTCTGGGATTACTCTGATCTCTGGTGATCAATTCATGTTTAATGTTTTTCTTGCCATTTTTCTTCCCTTCTGTCCTGATGGTGTTGGGATATGGTTCCACTGCTGTTGGTCATCCTCCAATACCCCTCCAAACTATTTCCCCACTTGTGAGCCTGAACAGTGAGTATTGGCAGGCCATTCTACCACAACAACTTGCATTTATATAACACCTTTAATGTAGTAAAACGTCTCCAGGTGCTTCACAGGAGCGTTATAAGACCATAGCTTTGACATCAAGCCATATAGAGAGAAATTAGGGTAGATGACCAAAAGCTTGGTTAAAGAGGTAAGTTTTAAGGAGCGTCTTAAAGGAGGAAAGAGAAATGGAGAGGTTTCGGCAGGGAATTCCAGAGCTTGGGGCCCAGGCAACAGAAGGCACGGCCACCAATGGTTGAGCAGTTATAATCAGGGATGTTCAAGAGGGCAGAATTGGAGGCATGCAGACACCCTGGGGGTGGCGGGGTTTGTGGGGCTGGAGGAGATTACAGAAATAGGGAGGGGCAAGGCCATGGAGGGATTTGAAAACCAGGATGAGAATTTTGAAATCGAGGCATTGTTTAACCAGGAGCCAATGTAGGTCAGCGAGCACAGAGATGATGGGTGAACGGGACTTGGTGCGAGTTAGGACACAGGCAGCTGAGTTTTGGATGACCTCATGTTTACATAGGATAGAACATAGGAGGCCAGCCAGGAGTATGTTGAAATAGGGAGAACCCACACTCCTGCACTTTCAATAGTTGTACTGAGCAGACCGGGAGTGGGAGCACTGGCTGACTTTTTCCATGCATAACCCAGGGAAGCTGAGGCCAATTGTGGTGGTGTTATCACTCCCTCCCCAGTTAATTACAGGATAAATCCAATGAGCCATCTGGGAGCCCCACAATTCTACTTTGAAACTTAGTTGTGCGTCATACAGAATAAAAGCCACTGTTGATTAATCTCCCTGCCCACAGCTTAATTCAGCTTGATTTACTGCATGATTGCTACTCTTTGAATAATTAATTGTAATATTATGCCATAACTCCATGTAGCTTGTTAGAGTTTCTATGGAGAAGACATTATCATCATAAAGAAAGACTTGCATTTATATAGCACCCATCACAACCACGGGACGTCCCAAAATGCTTTACAGCTAATTAATTACTTTTTGAAGTGCAGTCACTGTTGTACTGCAGGAAACATGGCAGCCAATTTGCACACAGCAAGCTCCCACGGACAGCAATGAGATAAATGATCAGTTAGTCTCTTATTTTAGAGATGTTGGTTGTGGGATAAATATTGGCCAGGACACCTGGGAGAACTCCCTGCTCTTCTTAGAAATAGTGCCATGGAGTCTTTTACATCCACCTGAGCGGGCAGACGGGACCTCGGTTTAACGTCTGACCTGAAGGACGGCACCCACGATGCATCAGTTGGGTTTGGGACTGTGTGGAGGAAAATTGTTCATTTGCCTAGAAATTAGGCCCCTTGTAGAGAGAGCATTGTCTACAGATCTTTGAAATGATTGTGATCGGTACGAGTGCTTTCACTATAGTATGGCAGTGGATGCATATCAGTGGCCTATTAGAAGGATGTTGCTACCCTCTGTGGCCCTGACAACGAATTAAAGCCGCGGGGCTTGTGACTGGTCCCCAGTGATTCGGACCATTTTACCAGAACAGAAGTGCTGTGTTCACAGGCTGCATTCACAGACCTCTTGGCCAGCTGCCAGTCACAAGTCTGAAAGCTTTAGAGAAATGGGATCAGGTTTTCTCCTCTCACTGGGAGGATGATGGGCTGAGTCAAGAGACTGAACTCTGAATTCTATTTTTCCACTCTGCAGCCATTTATATTTTGCTGAGATGTAATCTGAAGAGCAGAATGTCAATCCCCAGCAAATACACAGCTTCATTTGTGTACTGTAAACCGGGGGAAAAGTGCAAAGAATCTTTTGTGCCATTTAAGACTGCCAGTACTTTTATTGAGAAATTTGTGACCAATATGGTGATTCTGAACTTGCGATAAATTTAAATGAGCACTTGCAGTCACATCTGACTGACGGTGTCCTGATTTACAGTAGTTCCGTCATTATAGAATTCCTCTGTGAATAAACTGTAGGAGCGTGTGAGGGGCGCTCAGTACTGTTTTGTGTAGTTGAGTGCAATCACTGACTGCAGTTTAAATGTTTTCGTCGTTAGCTGTGAAATTATCAGTTCGGTTGCTAACCCAGCGGTACTGTACATGACATTATTCTTTGTCAGTGTTCTTGAAAGGGGATCCAGCATCAGCTTTTCATCTGTAAAGGTGCTTTTATTATTATTTTCTCTCATGACAAAGCAACCTTCACACACTGCCCCATTGCCTCCCTGCCCCACACTTTGGTCGCTGCTCTCCAGAGGCCTGATTGTCTGTCTGATCTGAGGCCTGAGGGACCGGCTCTGAGTGATTTGAACTCTCCCAACAGCAGCCTTAACTCAATAGCAGGTTTGTATTTTCTTGGGTCTACGATCCACTGGTTTCCTGTGGGTGAGGTTGTTTATAGTTAAGACCTGGAGCCAATGGCAGGAGAACTGCACGTCTGCAGTCGGCTGCATTCCTGCGGAGTGGAAGCACCTTAAGAGTATTGTAACTCGCTGGGGATACAGACAATGAATTTATAACACAACAAACCAAAGAGTCTGCACTGTTGTTGCAGTGTAAGGGGACACCGCTGCCTTTGGTGATAAGCCTGTTGGAGTCTCCAAATGAAGATTTATTGGACTGGGGAAACTGCTGTTCAGGTTTCTTTCTACTTTGTTTGCTTTTCTTTTGATTTTGATTTCTCTCTCTCTCTCTCTCTCTCTCTCTCTCTCTCTCTCTCTCTCTCTTTCTTTCTTGCTTCCTCTCTCTCTCTCTCTCTCTCTCTTTCTTGCTTCCTCTCTCTCTCTCTCTCTCTCTCTCTTTCTTTCTTGCTTTCTCTTTCTCTTCCTTTCTCTCTTTTTGTGAACATAGTAAATCTTAAGTGATTTTCCACCTCAGTTGCTGTCACTTTCTCTTCCCTGTTCACCTTTAATTTTTTCCTTTATCCTTCCAAATTCCTTTTTCTAAATTTCTCTCATGCTTGTGTCAGCTCTCTAACTTCATAGTCTTGTGTACTTTTTCTTTCCTTTTAAAAGGTTCAACATTATATTCTGTTTTTTTTCCCTCTTTATTTACACTTCTACGTCGCTCTTTTCAATTGTAGTATTTTTCTCCCCTTACTCTTGTTCCTAACTGGTTTTGTTTCCTGACTACCTTCAAGTACATTTACAATAAAAACACACATGCCTGTAAGTGAAAGGGTTTTCTTTCTCTCCACCTTGCAGATCTTTCTTGTGATCTCTGAATTATCACGGTCAATGCATATTACCACCTTTTGCTTCCATGCTGCTGAGAGAGATTTATCAATTGACGTAGAAAAAGGTCGGGGCCTTGAAAGGAGCAGCGTGTGGCCCGACCTGGCATTCAGCATGGCGGCCCCGACCTATAAGGACCATCAGCAGGTCGGGGTCTTCAAAGAAGCATACCACTTCAAGGTACAGCGAGTGCTGGAGAGTGACAGATGTGAAGAGGGTGACTCGATTGGACGTCACCAACATCCAGATCGCTGATTGGAGTGTGGGCAGGTACAGCAGGAGTGGCGAGTGATCCTGGAGTGATGTGATTGGGGCCTAGGAGAGGCGTGAGTTCGGGGCCCAGAAGAGGCGAGGGCCCGGGGCAGCACGGGCCAGCCCGCACTGTGATATGTGTGCGCACTAGATCTGTGCAGCAGAGCTGGTCTCCAGTCGTCTTGGTTAATCCTTGCCACTGGACCAAGACCTAACTCTGCCAAGCCCGTATGGTGGCTGGTGTGCAACGGCCACCACACGTTAAAAACATCCACGCACAGGCATCTTCCACCCTTCAACATGTAGTTCGGGACCTGTAATATTAGGTCCTTCATTGAAACACCTGTGAACTCATCCCTTTTTGGCATGGAAGCAAGTCATTCTCGATAAGAGGGAACACCTATGATGATGATGATCAATTGACTCTCGTGCACTCCAGTGCAGCACTGTCGGAGATGCTGTCTTCCGGATGAGATGTCTGCCCTCTCAAGTGAACGTAACAGGACCCATGACATTATTTCAAAGAAGAGCAGGGGAATTCTCCCTTGTGACATTTATCTATCAAGTAACATCAGTAAAACAGATTATCTGGTCATTATCACGCTGCTGTTCGTGGAACCTTGCTGGGTGAAAATTGGTTGCCATGTTTCTTACAGCATAACAGTGGCTACACTTCAAAAAGTATATAATTGTCTGTAAAGAACTTTGTGTTGTCCCAAGATTGTGAAAGGTTCTATATAAATGCATGTCAGCAACAACTAAACATAGCACAGTCCAGCAGTTGAGAGAGGTGCTGCAAGTAAGGATAGCTTCCTGAGGGAACTTAACGGTTACCTTCAGGTCTTGTGTGTAACTTAAACTACCCAGTTTGTTTGCCAACTACTTAGCCAAGTGAAAATGTTTTTCAACACTTGAATTTAGCAATTGGCAGTCTTCAATATTCAAGCAGCCAGAGCAACCTTTAACTATGTTAATGTCTTTGGAACTGTACAGAATATGAAGGTGAGCATCTTCATATCCTTGTTCATTAAGCAGACAGCAAACCTGTGGAATCAGAAGTTTCCCAATTCTATTCCACCCTTTCCCATGACAACACACACGATTTTAATCAGTTGCTTTTGGTAACATCACCCACCTCTTCCTGTACCTCAGCCATTCTGCTGCTGATACCCTCACCAATGCCTTTGACACTGTCAAACTCTGACTCGTTCAATGCTTTGTGTCTGTCCTCCCATCTTCCACAAACTTCACCTTATCCAAACACTCAGCTGCCCATAAATGTCCACTCCACACCAGATCCTGCTCACCCATCAGCCCTGTCCTTACTGAACGGCATTGGCTCCTAGTACCCCAGTGCCTCATTTAAAATTATCATCCTTGAATTTAAATCCTTCCATGGCCTCATTTCTCTCTCGCTCGCTCGCTATCTGTATAACATTCTCTAACACTACAGCTGCCGCACCCTACAATTCTATATTCCTCTGACTCGGCCTCTTGTTTACCCCCCCCCCCCCCCCCCCTCCCATTGCTCCCTCATTCGTGGCTGTGGTTTCAGCTATATTGACCCCACACTTTGGGACTCCCTCCCTAAAATCTCTGCCTCTCCACTTCCTCCTTCCCTCCTTAAGATTCTCTTTAATACCCACCTCTGACCAAGCTATTGGTCACTCCTCCTAATATCTCCTTGGCATGCATTTTTTTCTTGTGCCTCTATGACCCATTTTGGGGGGTTTATATGTTAAAAGTGCGAAATAAATGCATGTTATTGATTATGGTGCTTTTAGGATATTGGCACATGCAGGCCCTTCCACCAGCCCCTCCAAGGCCTGTGCATGTGACTAAAAGACAAGGCATTTGGCAGCACAAGTGTTGTGTTGTGGCATGCAACAAGTTCATTTCAGGACTTCGCTGCCATGAAGCAAGGGTCACCTCAGTCCAAGGAGGCTCTTCAACAGCAAGCGAGCAGCCAGCCACACTCCTGACATTGAGATAGTACAAGTGAAGCATAGTTTAGCATTAAGAGCACGTTCTTCACAGAATGATACCAAGGGGAAGTGCAGTGGCTGGAAAAACTAGGCACACATCAAACATTGTTTCCAATTAGAAACATAGAAACATAGAAAATAGGTGCAGGAGTAGGCCATTCGGCCCTTCTAGCCTGCACCGCCATTCAATGAGTTCATGGCTGAACATGCAACTTCAATACCCCATTCCTGCTTTCTCACCATACCCCTTGATTCCCCTAGTAGTAAGGACTTCATCTAACTCCTTTTTGAATATATTTAGTGAATTGGCCTCAACAACTTTCTGTGGTAGAGAATTCCACAGGTTCACCACTCTCTGGGTGAAGAAATTCCTCCTCATCTCGGTCCTAAATGGCTTCCCCCTTATCCTTAGACTGTGTCCCCTGGTTCTGGACTTCCCCAACATTGGGAACATTCTTCCTGCATCTAACCTGTCTAACCCCGTCAGAATTTTAAACGTTTCTATGAGGTCCCCTCTCATTCTTCTGAACTCCAGTGAATACAAGCCCAGTTGATCCAGTCTTTCTTGATAGGTCAGTCCCGCCATCCCGGGAATCAGTCTGGTGAACCTTCGCTGCACTCCCTCAATAGCAAGAATGTCCTTCCTCAGGTTAGGAGACCAAAACTGTACACAATACTCCAGGTGTGGCCTCACCAAGGCCCTGTACAATTGTAGCAACACCTCCCTGCCCCTGTACTCAAATCCCCTCGCTATGAAGGCCAACATGCCATTTGCTTTCTTAACCGCCTGCTGTACCTGCATGCTAACCTTCAATGACTGATGCACCATGATACCCAGGTCTCTTTGCACCTCCCCTTTTCCTAATCTGTCACCATTCAGATAATAGTCTGTCTCTCTGTTTTTACCACCAAAGTGGATAACCTCACATTTATCCACATTATACTTCATCTGCCATGCATTTGCCCACTCACCTAACCTATCCAAGTCGCTCTGCAGCCTCATAGCATCCTCCT
Organism: Pristiophorus japonicus; assembly: GCF_044704955.1. Taxonomy (NCBI): domain Eukaryota; kingdom Metazoa; phylum Chordata; class Chondrichthyes; family Pristiophoridae; genus Pristiophorus; species Pristiophorus japonicus. The sequence goes on along the minus strand of NC_091984.1, from coordinate 30,177,268 downwards.
CGCAGCTCACACTGCCACCCAACTTAGTGTCATCCGCAAATTTGGAGATAGTACATTTAATCCCCTCGTCTAAATCATTAATGTACAGTGTAAACAGCTGGGGCCCCAGCACAGAACCTTGCGGTACCCCACTAGTCACTGCCTGCCATTCTGTAAAGTCCCCATTTACTCCTACTCTTTGCTTCCTGTCTGACAACCAGTTCTCAATCCATGTCAGCACACTACCCCCAATCCCATGTGCTTTAACTTTGCACATTAATCTCTTGTGTGGGACCTTGTCGAAAGCCTTCTGAAAGTCCAAATATACCACATCAACTGGTTCTCCCTTGTCCACTCTACTGGAAACATCCTCAAAAAATTCCAGAAGATTTGTCAAGCATGATTTCCCTTTCACAAATCCATGCTGACTTGGACCTATCATATTACCTCTTTCCAAATGCACTGCTATGACATCCTTAATAATTGATTCCATCATTTTACCCACTACCGATGTCCGGCTGACCGGCCTATAATTCCCTGTTTTCTCTCTCCCTCCTTTTTTAAAAAGTGGGGTTACATTGGCTACCCTCCACTCCATAGGAACTGATCCAGAGTTAATGGAATGTTGGAAAATGACTGTCAATGCATCCACTATTTCCAAGGCCACCTCCTTAAGTACTCTAGGATGCAGTCCATCAGGCCCTGGGGATTTATCGGCCTTCAATCCCATCAATTTCCCCAACACAATTTCCCGACTAATAAGGATTTCCCTCAGTTCCTCCTCCTTACTAGACCCTCCGACTCCTTTTATATCCGGAAGGTTGTTTGTGTCCTCAGTGAATACCGAACCAAAGTACTTGTTCAATTGGTCCGCCATTTCTTTGTTCCCCGTTATGACTTCCCCTGATTCTGACTGCAGGGGACCTACGTTTGTCTTTACTAACCTTTTTCTCTTTACATATCTATAGAAACTTTTGCAATCCGTCTTAATGTTCCCTGCAAGCTTCTTCTCGTACTCCATTTTCCCTGCCCTAATCAAACCCTTTGTCCTCCTCTGCTGAGTTCTAAATTTCTCCCAGTCCCCGGGTTCGCTGCTATTTCTGGCCAATTTGTATGCCACTTCCTTGGCTTTAATGCTATCCCTGATTTCCCTTGATAGCCACGGTTGAGCCACCTTCCTTTTTTTATTTTTACGACAGACAGGAATGTACAATTGTTGTAGTTCATCCATGCGGTCTCTAAATGTCTGCCATTGCCCATCCACAGTCAACCCCTTCAGTATCATTCGCCAATCTATCCTAGCCAATTCACGCCTCATACCTTCAAAGTTACCCTTCTTTAAGTTCTGGACCATGGTCTCTGAATTAACTGTTTCATTCTCCATCCTAATGCAGAATTCCACCATATTATGGTCACTCTTCCCCAAGGGGCCTCGCACAACGAGATTGCTAATTAATCCTCTCTCATTACACAACACCCAGTCTAAGATGGCCTCCCCCCTAGTTGGTTCCTCGACATATTGGTCTAGAAAACCATCCCTTATGCACTCCAGGAAATCCTCCTCCACCGTATTGCTTCCAGTTTGGTTAACCCAATCTATGTGCATATTAAAGTCACCCATTATAACTGCTGCACCTTTATTGCACGCACCCCTAATTTCATGTTTGATGCCCTCCCCAACATCACTACTACTGTTTGGAGGTCTGTACACAACTCCCACTGTCGTTTTTTGCCCTTTGGTATTCTGCAGCTCTACCCATATAGATTCCACATCATCCAAGCTAATGTCCTTCCGAACTATTACCTTAATTTGCTCCTTAACCAGCAATGCTACCCCACCTCATTTTCCTTTTATTCTATCTTTCCTGAATGTTGAATACCCCTGGATGTTAAGTTCCCAGCCCTGATCATCCTGGAGCCACGTCTCCGTAATCCCAATCACATCATATTTGTTAACATCTATTTGCACAGTTAATTCATCCACCTTATTGCGGATACTCCTTGCATTAAGACACAAAGCCTTCAGGCTTGTTTTTTTAACACCCTTTGTCCTTTTAGAATTTTGCTGTACAGTGGCCCTTTTTGTTCTTTGCCTTGGGTTTCTCTGTCCTCCACTTTTCCTCATCTCCTTGTGTTTTGAACTTGTGTTTGCATGCAGACATTAGCCCAGATTTTGCGGTAATAATAACGGTGAGGCTTTTGGTGCTTACTGTTATTAAGGAGTAAATCGGACAACAACTTCCGGAGTCTGCACATGTGTAGTTAAACGCGGAAATCCGGACGTTTCTGTCCGATTTGCTCTGCTCCTCCATGTGCTGCGCTATAACACAACCTCGCCGATAGACTCGGCATTGAAATTCATGCAAGGGCGTGACGTTTCTGTACTTGGCCACCAAATACACCAGACAAGGTTGGGGCTGGTGCATTCAAATGTAAGTGGATTTTTAACTGCATGATAAGTCATAATTAGTGCCAATTAACTTCTTGCGTTGAATATTTTAATTCTATGTGTGGAGTCTCATTCCTTCAGAAGTTAGTGTTGGAGATCTCTGTCTCGTACCTCTTAATCCCATCTTTCTTTCCCTCAACTTTATTTCACTTTCTGTACATGATTTTGCATTGAATTCCAACTTGCACTTCCTGGTTTAGACTGTGTGTCTCGGTGAGGGTTGAAGAGCCATGCTATTGTTTATCCTGCTCACAAAAAGTCCCCAATCCCCTGTAGAGAGCGCTGTATCAAACACCCGATGACTGCAAATTGCCGCATAAAAGCCAGCGAAAAGTCTGGGCAACTGTAAGCATAGTAAATGACGAGCACCATTCCTTCTCTGTTGACCGCAAAATCCAGGCCATTGTTCTTGGCAAGGTTTGAAAGGGACTTTCATCAGACGGCACTAAGCATCTGCCAAAGCAAGGGATGTTCACCTCTGTCTGCAGATGCAGTTGTGTGGATATTGGTGCGTGAGCACACAGCACAACTGCACTTGTTTGGGATCCTTTTGTTGGTCCTCCAGCTCAGATAGGGGAATTGCCATTGGGGAAACCCACTGGTGCAAGTCATTGTGCTGGGAGCAAAACAATTCTAACAATTGGCACAAAGGCTCTAGAGAATCTAATGACCAGCAGGAAAAAAACAAAAAATGAAGAGAAACCGTTAATGAAGGCAATTAGTTTACCTTGACATCTGTCATGTATGCACCAGTGAGTATGCTCGCAGGTTTGTAGAGCTATTGCCCATCTTGCCATCCGGAGGAGGCGGGGCTCCCCAATGGAGTGTTCTCTACGCTCCCAATGGAGTGTTCTCTACGCGGGACTCCTCTCTCTATTTATTGGGGACTTGGCCTGGAGGGTGTTGCACGGAGCTGTCCCGTGCAATAAGTTTTTAAGTCGGTTCACGGGCTCCCAGGCCGCCTGCAATTTCTGCGGTCTGGAAGAGTCCATGTTTTTATCGAATGTGCGAGGTTGCAAGCCCTCTTCCAATATTTGAAAGAGCTGCTCCTCAAATTCTGGTTGCACTTCAGTCCCACTCTCCTGATCTTTGGGCACCCTGTGCGGAGGGGAGCAGGCAGGTCAGAAGGCTTCCTCGGTAGGACTGCTCCTGGGCATGGCCAAGGGAACCATCAGCCGGTCCAGGCAGCGGGCGGTCGAGGGGGTCGTTCAGCCCGACTGCCTGCCTCTCTTCCGTGGTTACATCTGAGCCAGGGTGTCCCTGGAGATGGAGCACGTGGTGTCCACTGGTACGCTTGCGGCCTTCCAGAAGAGGTGGCCGCCGGAGGGACTGGAGTGCATCATCACCCCAGGCAACCAAATTTTAATTTGACAGTTTTTCAAAAGTACAATTTGTTTGTCAGTTTTAGTGCACTTATTTTAAAGTTTGCTTTAAAGTAGTTGTAGGGCTGTTGCATTGTGAGTGGCTTAGCCAGTCATGTGATGTTCACAAGATTCAATTAAACCCCAGTCAGTTGTGATTGTTAAACCTTTCTTCTAGAAACTCCCATTCTCGTCGCCACTTTGTAATGTATTTGCTTCGTGGGTTCTTTGCTTAAGAATTCATTGCAACACATTGCTATTAAGAATTAGTTGGTTTATTAACAAAGGTTTTAGCAATCACACTACACATTGCCAGTTCATCCACTAGGCTCGCAACTGCACACCTCATCGTGGATGACCGATACCAAACTGATTCAAATGCATACATTACATTATCAAAGTGTACTTTCCACGACCTTCCATAAAATTACTGCTGCCCAAGCAATCCTGGGCATCCATTACATCACATGGGTGTTATTTACATCTAACCTGCTGCACACCAGAAAGGTGGGAAATGATGTGCGGGGCAGCCCTGCCATCAAATCAATATTTAAATGAAGTTTCTGCCTGTCCTACCCCTAGCTGCCAGAATTAACAGCAGTCTGTGGACCCGGTGAAACACATCTCTGCCCATTTCCCACTGCTGCCCCGAGATTGGGCGACTCCCAGCGGAAGATCCTGGTTTTCTCGAGAGCATTCTCAATGAGGACACTGATAAGTTACAGCTTGACAAATCACAGAATTGCAGTGTTGGTAGTGTAAGAAAACACTTGACTTTGGATTAACCTATTCAAGTTCACAATTGAGATTCTATTGTACTGGGATGTTATAGATTGAACGACAGCTATTTCAGTTAATGCTGTTCGGGAAAGAGGTTTCACATAGAAATATAGAAAATAGGTGCAGGAGTAGGTCGTTTGAGCCTGCACCACCATTCAATATGATCATGGCTGATCATGCAACTTTAGTACCTCATTTCTGCTTTCTCTCCATACCTCTTGATCCCTTTAGCCGTAAGGGCCACATCTGAATATATCCAACAAACTGGCCTCAACAACTTTCTGTGGTAGAGAATTCCACAGGTTCACAATTCTCTGATTGAAGAAGTTTCTCCTCATCTTGGTCCTAAATGGGCTTACCCCTTATCCTTAGACTGTGACTCCTGGTTCTGGACTTTCCCAACATCGGGACCATTCTTCCTGCATCTAACCTGTTCAATCCCATCAGAATTTTATACATTTCTATGAGATCCCCTCTCATTCTTCTAAATTCCAATGAATATAAACCTAGTCAATCCAGTCTTTCTTCATATGTCAGTCCTGCCATTCCGGGAATCAGTCTGGTGAACCTTCGCTGCACTCCCTCAATAGCAAGAATGTCCTTCCTCAGATTAAGAGACCAAAACTGTACACAATATTCAAGGTGTGGCCTCGCCAAGGCCCTGTACAACTGCAGTAAGACCTCCTTGCTCCTATATTCAAATCCCCTAGCTATGAAGGACAACATGCCATTTGCCGCCTTCACCCCCTGCTGTACCTGCATGCCAACTTTCAATGACTGATGTACTATGACATCCAGATCTCATTGCACCTCCCCTTTTCCTAATCTGTCACCACTCAGATAATATTCTGCCTTCCTGTTTTTGCCACCAAAGTGGATAACCTCACATTTATCTACATACTGCATTTGCCCACTTACCTAACCTGTCCAAGTCACCCTGCAGCCTCTTAGCTTCCTCCTCACAGCTCACACTGCCACCCAGCTTAGTGTCATCTGCAAACTTGGAGATATTACATTCAATTTCTTCATCTAAATCATTCATGTATATTGTAAATAGCTGGGGTCCCAGCACTGAACCTTGCAGTACCCCACTAGTCACTGCCTGCCATTCTGAAAAGGACCAGTTTATTCCTACTCTTTGCTTCCTGTCTGCCAACCAGTTCTCTCTCCACGTCAATACATTACCCCCAATACCATGTGCTTTAATTTTGCACATTAATCTCTTGTGTGGGACCTTGTCAAAAGCCTTTTGAAAGTCCAAATACACCACATGCACTGATCCTCCCTTGTCCACTCTACTAGTTACATCCTCAAAAAATTCCAGAAGATTTGTCAAGCATGATTTCCCTTTCATAAATCCACGTTGACTTGGACCGATCAAATCACTGCTTTCCAAATGCGCTGCTATTATATCTTTGTGTAGGTTGTTGAAAGTTTGGACAAACAATAATGCTTTGAACTGGAACAAAGACTATCATTTTTTCCCCCTCCAGTTTTCTCCCGTCCCCTCCTAAAGAACATTGGGATATGGCTTCACCACAAGTGGAAGCGCTCTAGTATCTTTGCCAAAGTCAGCACTCTATGGGCCATAAAGTGTAGCCTCTCCGGCGGGGGCACACCATGTGTTTTTGGGGGTATTCTCATTGATAGTAATGGGAGCTCGTATAAACGCAACTCACCATTATTATCAATGAGAATACTCCATGTTCATTGATTGCCCATGTCATGTATTTCACCATCTTGCAATGACAATATTTATGTAACTGTAACGCATGCACACTGTAGACTTTTTCATCAAGGCTACAGGTACAGTGTGCATGAGTTCCAGTTACATAACTATTGTCATTGCAAGATGGTGAAATACATGACAGTCCAGGCCCACGTGATTACAGGATGCACGTGTTCCTGGGATGCGTGGGCCTCTGCGATGGGCTGCGCATCTAGGCCTCGGAGCGAAAGTGTTCGTTCCTCCGGGAACACCAGGTACTTTCGTTTATATTTTAAAAAATTTGGTCGGACGCAGAAATGGCCTTTATTGCAATGGGGATTGGAGTAAAGGAAGAAAGACTTGCAGTTATATAGCGCCTTTCACGTATTAGCACATTACAACAGTGACTTCACTCAAAGTATTTCAGTGACTGTAAAGCGCTTTGAGACCACCAGACATCTCAAAGCGCTTTACAGTCACTGAAGTACTTTTGGAGTGTAGTGACTGTTGTAATGTGGGAAACTCGGCAGCCAGTTTGCGCACAGCAAGCTCCCACAAACAGCAATATGATAATGACCAGATAATCTGTTTTTGTGTATAAGAATAAGGAAGGCTTGCTGCAATTATAAGACCATACCTGGAATATTGTGTACGCTTTTGGTCTCCTTACCCAAGGAAGGTTATACTTAACTTGGAGAGGGTGCAATGAAGATTCATCAGATTGATTCCTGGGATGAGAGGACTTTCCTATGAGGAGGAATTGAGTAGAATGGGCCTATATTCTCTGGAGTTTAGAAGAATGAGAGGTGATCTCATTGAAACGTATAAAATTCTTAGAGTGCTTACAGGATAGATGCTGAGAGTCTGTTTCCATTGGCTGGGGAGTGGGGTGTTAGGATAAGGGGTCAGCCATTTTGGACTGAGATTCAGAGAAATTTCTTCGCTCAGAGGGTTGGAAATCTTTGGAATTCTCGACAGAGGGCTGTGGATGCTGAGTCGTTGAGTATATTCAAGGCTGAGATAGATAGATTTTTGGACTCCAGGGAAATCAAGGGATATGGAGATCGAGCAGAAAAGTGGAGTTGAGGTCAAAGATCAGCCATCATATTCATTGACTGAGCAGGTTTGAGGAGCCGCATGGCCTACTTTGATAGCACCTTCCAAAGGACAAGGGTAACAGGCACATTGGAACACTGCCACCTGCAAGTTACCCTCCAAGTCACACATCATCCTGACTTGGAAATATATTTGCCGTTCCTTCATTGTCTCTGGGTCAAATTCCTGGAACCCCCTCCCTACCAGCACTATGCGAGTACCTTCACCACAAGGATTGCCGTGGCTCAAAAAACGGCTCACCACCACCTTCTCGGGGGCAATTAGGGATGGGCAATAATGCTGGCCTTGCAAGTGACTCCCACATCCTGTGAGTGAATAAAAAAATATAGGCCATTCTAGTCAATCTTTCCTCATGGGACAGCCTTCTTATCCCAGGAACCAGTCTAGTGAACCTTTGTTGCATTCCCTCTCAGGCAAGTATATCCTTCCTTGGGTAAGGAGACCAAAACTGCACACAATGCTCTGCTGTGGTCTCACTGAAGCTCTATATAATTGCAGCAAGATTTCCTTACGCTTATATTCCAACCCCCTTGCAATTAAGGCTAACATACAATTTGCCTTCCTCGTTGCTTGCTGTACCTGCATGTTAACTTTGTGATTCATGTACAAGGACACCTAAATCCTTCTGTGTACATACATTTGCTCGTTCCTCACCTTTTTAAAAAAACATTCTGCGTTTCCATTCTTCCTACCAAAGTGTATAATTTCATACTTCCCCACATTATACTCTATGTCCCACCTTCTTGCCCAATCACTTAACCGATCTGATCCCTTACTTTCCCACCTTGCTTTGTATCGCCAGCAAATTTGGATACCTTACACTCTGTCCCCTCATCTAAGTCATTGATATGGATTTTAAACAGCTGAGGCCCAACCACTGATCCTTGCGGCACTCCACTCATTATACCATATGTCAGCTCAAACACTTGGCTCAGAGGACTGAATCACAGTTCAGTGTAATAATTAGGAAATTTGAAGCATGACATTAATCCGCATGACGGTTTAATATATTATCAGCAGATCTCCCATGGTATTGTTCATTTGGGTTGGGGGATATTCAGTTTAATAACAATGTGGTCTTATTCCAAACTTCAGGGTCTTTGATTTAGGTTACTGAATAACAACAACTTGCATTTATATAGCACCTTTAATGTAGTAAAATGTCCCAAGGCGCTTCACAGGAGCATTATAACACAAAATCTGACACACCACCTCATAAGGAGAAATTAGGGCAGATGGCCATAGGCTTGGTCAAAGAGTAGGTTTTAAAGCATCTTAAAGGAGGGAAGAGAGGTTTAGGGAGGAAATTCCAGAGCTTAGGGCCTTGGCAGCTGAGGGCACAGCCACCAATGGTTCAATTATAATCAGGGATGCTCAAGAGGGCCGAATTGGAGGAGTGCAGACATCTCGAGGGGTTGTAGGGCTGGAGGGGATTAGAGATAGGGAGGGACGAGGCCATGGAGGGAATTCAAAACAAGTATGAGAATTTTAAAATTGAGGCGTTGCTTAACCAGGAACCAATGTAAATCAGCGAGCACAGAGGTGATCGGTGAATAGGACTTGTTGCGAGTTAGGAAATGGACAACCGAGTTTTGGATTACCTCAAGTTTACGTAGAATAGAATGTGGGAGGCCAGCCAAGAGTGTGTTGGAATAGTCAAGTCTAGAGGCAACAAAGAGCTGGATGAGGTTTCTGCAACAGTGAGCTGAGGTGTTACGGAGGTGGAAATAGGTGACCTAAGTTTATAGTGCGGGTATGTCGGGGTCAAATATTGACACTTAGGTTGTGAACAGTCTGGTTCAGCCTCACAGTTGCCAGGGAGAGGGATAGAATCAATGGCTAGGGAATGGAGTTTTTGGCGGGGGCCAAAGACAATGGCTTTGGTCTATCCAATATTTAGCTGGAGGAAATTTCTGCTCATCCAGTACCTGATGTCGGATAAGCAGTCTGACAATTTAGAGACCATGGAGGGTTGAGCGAGGTGGTGGTGGTGAGGCAGAGCTGGGTGTTTTCAGATGATGTCGCCGAGGGGCAACATGTAGCTGAGAAATAGGAGGGGGCCAAGGATAGATGCTTGGGGCACACCAGAGGTAACAGTGCAGAAGTGAGAAGAGAAGCCATTGCAGATGATTCTCTGGCTACGATTAGATAGATAAGAATGAATGCAGTCCCACCCAATAAGTCAAATTCCCTTTTTATTACAAGGTACTCTGGGATTTTTACCAGTGCTCCAGGGGGAGAAAAGGAAAAACTGGTAATTATGTAGCATCTTTCACAACCTCCGGACATCCCGAAATGCTACACAACCAGTGAAATCCTTATGAAGTGTCGTCACTGTTGTCCTGTGTCAGATAATTTGTTGTCGTGAAGTTGGTTGAGGACTAAATATTGGCTAGGATACTGGGGGAACTCCCCTACTCCACCTCACCTGAGGACAGACAGGGCCTCATCCAAAAGGCAGCACCTCCAGCAGTGCAGCACTCCCTCAGTACTGCACTGAAGTCCCAACTTAGATTGTGTGCTCAAGCCTCTGAAGTGGGTCTGGAACCACAACCTTATGACTCACTCACGTGTGATTACCATCACTGAGCCATGGCTGGCACCATCATAGTTTCTCATTGGCAGCTTTCCACCCACTTTTCTTGATTTGTATGTTCTCTACTATTTCAGTTCAGATGTACTACTGTTTCAATCACAAAGCATTACGAAAAAAGTGCAACTTCCTAAGTTTGATGGCAGGAAGGGTGAGAAACAGGAACTGCATGCTAGATGGAAGACCTTTAATATAGATATGTGAATATTTTTTGATGTGTACACAATTTCAAAGGAGAGAATATACCCCTGTAGTGGTGAATTGTAGTTGATGTGGTGATCTATTATTAATAGAAAAGGAGGTGGAGATGGGACAACCCAGCTCATATAATCAAATGGGATAGAAAATAAAGAGTAAAAATAAATACCTTTTTATAGTATTAGTCTAATACTCAGTGGATGTGATATTCTGCATTGGGGCTTGTTGTACATAGTCACTGATAGCACACTTGTGTTTTTAAACCTTTACTGAGGCTGGTAAAGTTCTGGGTGTTTAAAATGCTTAATTTAATAATAAAACTAATTCTACTTTTAAAATAACAGCCTCACAATCTTTGAGTTGAGATGCTGAGTATGAATGTCTGTAAATTTGCTCTTGTAGCTCATCGTGTTATCTGAATATCTCAATTGCTTTCTATTAGTTCCACTTTACCGTAATTCCATGTACCAGTTTTTTAAAGTTTCACATTTTTGCCTTCAGAATGTCCTGCGGACATTTCTAAAGTTATGTGCTTTCCAGCTTGGAGTTTATTTATCTGTGGGTTCGTGACGGTATCTTAACATTTCAATATGCTGAGATCACAGGACTGCACTCATAAACATCCTTGGGAAGGTCACGTTGGAAGCTTTAGGTCTCTGAGCTTTCAGTAGAACTGACTCAAAGCGCAACAATAAAGTTAACAATTGTTCCTGTTCCTGATTCTAGCACAATTGTTTGTTGTCTGTGTGTGTCTTAATATCGATCTCACTGTTTCTACTTCGATAGATTCAGATCAGTGTTTCCCCCCCCCCCACCCCCTCTTGATTTGTTGGAGCTTTTAATGTTGGTGGATCCAGATTGTTTAAAGTTTGATGCATATAGATGCTGTCTCTAAGTACATTACATACTCAGCTTTAAATCTGTTGGGATAGTACATTGGAAACGTGTACTGTTAAAGTGACTCCTTCTTCATCTTGAATAAATGTAATATCTGAAACAGTAGTCTTTTTCTCTTGCAAAAACAGAAAAAGAAGTTAGATGTTGGAAATGTGAAACGAGCACACAAAAATACTGGAAACACAGGTCTGTGAGAATCTGAAAAAAGAAGATGTTGGCATTTTGGGTGGAGACCCTTTGCCAGAACCGTTAATGGGAGAATCATCCCATTATTTGACAGACCAAAACAAAAGTGAAGGGAGAACAACAGGTGATGGTCACAATGTGCAAACACTTAGAACAAAATAAAAGCAGTTCACGGGTTTAATAGTCTGTGAGCACTGACTTTAGCCACTTCAGATCTTATCTGTCTATCCTACTTCCTCTCAGTTTCTCCTCCTCACATTCCACTTTGCTCGCCTCTATTTGGAGTTGCTGGACTTGCCTTTTGTCTTTTCACAGCCTGACTCAGATGACCTTTTTATATCATTGAGGACTTTTCACCCCTTTCTGCCACCTTTTTACATTAAAACATAGTGTAGTTTATGAAACATAAGAACATAAATAGGAGCAGGAGTAGGCCATGGCTGATCTGATCATGGACTCAGCTCCACTTCCCTGCCCGCTCTCCATAACCCCTTATTCCCTTATTGGTTAAGAAACTGTCTATCTCTGTCTTAAATTTATTCAATGTACCAGCGAATTCCACAGATTTTCAGTCCTCAGCGAAGAAATTCCTCCTCATCTCTGTTTTAAATGGACGGCCCCTTATTCCAAGTTTATGCCCCTAGTTCTAGTCTCCCTTATCAGTGGAAACATCCTCTCTGCATCCACCTTGTCAAGCCCCTTCATAATCTTATATGTTTCGATAAGATCACCTCTCATTCTTCTGAATTCCTATGAGTAGAGGCCCAACCTACTCAACCTTTCCTCATAAGTCAACCCCCTGATCTCCAGAATCAACGTAGTAAACCTTCTCTGAACTGCCTCCAAAGCAAGTATATCCTTTCGTAAATATGGAAACCAAAACTGTATGCAGTGTTCCAGGTGTGGCCTCATCAATACCCTGTATAACTGTAGCAAGACTTCCCTGCTTTTATACTCCATCCCCTTTGCAATAAAGCCCAAGATTCCAGTGGCCTTCCTGATCACTTGCTGTACCTGCATACTATCCTTTTGTGTTTCATGCACAAGTACCCCCAGGTCCCGCTGTACTGCAGCACTTTGCAATCTTTCTCCATTTAAATAATAACTTGCTCCGTGATTTTTTTTCTGCCAAAGTGCATGACCTCACACATTTTCCAACATTATACTCCATCTGCCAAATTTTTGTCCACTCACTTAGCCTGTCTATGTCCTTTTGCAGATTTTTTTATGTCCTCCTCACACATTGCTTTTCCTCCCATCTTTGTATCGTCAGCAAACTTGGCTACTTTACACTCAGTCCTTTCTTCCAAGTTGTTAATATAGATTGTAAATAGTTGGGGTCCTAGCTCTGATCCCTGCGGCTCCCCACTAGTTACTGATTGCCAACCCGAGAATGAACCATTTATCCCGACTCTCTGTTTTCTGTTAGTTAACCAATCCTCTCTCCATGCTAATATATTACCCCCAACCCCGTGAACTTTTATCTTTTGTGCAATAACCTTTTATGTAGCACCTTGTCAAATGCCTTCTGGAAGTCCAAATACACCACATCCACTGGTTCTCCTTTATCCACCCTGTTCGTTACATCCTCAAGGTATTCCAGCAAATTTGTCAAACATGACTTCCCTTTCATAAATCCATGCTGACTCTGCTTGACCGAATTTTGCTTTTCCAAATGTCCTGCTCCTGCTTCTTTAATAATGGACTCCAACATTTTCCCAACCACAGATGTTAGGCTAACTGGTCTATAGTTTCCTGGTTTTTTGTCTGCTTCCTTTTTTAAATAGGGGCGTTACATTTGCAGTTTTCCAATCTGCTGGGACCTCCCCAGAATCCAGAGAATTTTGGTAAATGACAGCCAATGCATCCACTATCCCTGCTGCTACTTCTCTTAAGACCCTAGGATGCAAGCTATCACGTCCAGGGGATTTATCTGTCTTTAGTCCCATTATCTCATTGAGTACCATCTCCTTAGTGATTGTGATTGTGTTAAGTTCCTCCCCCCCCCCCCTATAGCCCCTTGACTATCCACTGTTGGGATATTGTTAGTGTCCTCTACCATAAAGACTGATACAAAATATTTTTTCAGAGTTTCTGCCATCTCCATGTTCCCCATTACTAATTCCCCTGTCTCAGCCTCTAAGGGACCAACATTTACTTTAGCCACTCTTTTCCTTTTTATATACCAATAGAAACTCTTGCTATCTGTTTTTATATTTTGTGCTAGTTTACTTTCATATTCTATCTTCCCTTTCTTAATCATTTTTGAGACATTCTTTGCTGGCTTTTAAAAGCTTCCCAGTCTTCTGTCCTCCCACTAGTTTTAGTTTTGGCCACTTTGTATGCCCTTGCTTTTAATTGGATACTGTCTTTTTTGTTTCTTTAGTTAGCCACAGGTGGCTATCTTTTCTCTCACACCTTTTCCTCCTCACTGGAATATATTTTTCTTGAGAGTTGTGAAATATCTCCTTAAATGTACACCACTGTTCATCAACCGTCCTACACGTTAATGTATTTTCCCAATCCACTTTACCAACTCTGCCCTCATACCTTCATAGTTTCCTTTGGTTTGTGATCCAACTTTCTCACCCTCCATTTGAATTTGAAATTCAATAATGCTATGATCACTCATTCCAAGGGGATCCTTTACTAGGAGATTGTTTATTAATCCTGTCTCATTACACAGGACCAAATCTAAGATAGCCTGCCCCCTGGTTGGTTCTGTTACATACTGCTCAAGGAACCCACTTTGCTGACTCTGTTCCTGTTTAGCATATTGACTTCAAAACTGTTTTCCTCCCCCACCTTGTTTGATCAGATTGCAAAAGGTTTTCCTGCCGTTGCATTCATTTCTTCTGATGTGTCTTTACCTGAAACAGCTTGTTTCCTTTTGTGATACCGATTGGCCTGCTGTGTTTTCTCCAGTAAGAAATGCCATATTGGCAAGGTGGAAGAGAGCTATTGGTGTTCATAAAACTGTTATAGTCCACAGGAAAGGAGAGGTGAAAATAACCTGTCTGCAATACCTCACCGGTATTAAATAGTGTCCGGCAAGTGTGAGTTCTCTTTTTTTTAAAGCCACTACAGAAATATAGGACCGGATTTTGCGATAACAGTATCGGTAAGGCTAACAGCGCTCACTATTGTAACGGGGTAAATTGGACAGCAACTTCTGGCATCCACACATGCGCAGTTAAACATGGAAATCTGTAAGTTGCTGTCCGAGATACCCTGCTCTTGCTATCTGTGTTTATATCCAGGGTGCGCTGTTGCAGTCCTCGCCGATAGACTCGGCATAGAAATGAATGCAACAGCGTGTACTTGCCCATTAATAACGGCAGAAAAAATTAGGGCTGGTGCATTCAGGAATAAATTAGTTTTTAACGGTGCGATAAGTAATAATTATTGCCAAACACCCGCGCTGACCTGTTAATGTAATTTTTATAAGTGTGGAGTCTCATTCCTTCAGAAGTTAATAAGTGTTGGAGATTTAAAAAAATAAAATTTTAAGTTCTGTTTATTTTTTTTACTTTTTCTGTCTTTCCCTTTTAGCTAACTGTTAATCCCATCTGCATTCCCAATCTTTATTTCACTTTCTCTATATAATTTAAATCTAATTTATAGTTCCTGCTTTATACTTCCTGGTTTGGATACTGCATGTTTCAGTGAGGATTCTTCAATCTGATTGGTTGAAGAGCTTCGCTGTTTCTTGACCTGCTCAGAGTTACCACAGCTATCCTGCTGGATTAGAGCAAATTTGCGCGCTCAAACCCTCTTTTAAAAACCTTTTGGGCAGCTGTCAGCGAGGTGAATGACGAGCGCCGTTCCTTCGATAAAAATCCGGGTAATAGTCAAGGTTTTAGTTTCTGATTTCATGTTTATTTTTGAGATCGAAAAATGATGCTTTTTTGTACAAATCTGATTTCATCACATTTTATCAGAAAAATGTAAAGTTTATATTGAAGCAAATGACAAAAATGATATATGTATACTGAATAGTCGTAAAGTGCTAATGTGTTTGAAACTACAAAGCACTATCTTGCAGAAAGCAGCAGCTGCTGCCAGAGAAAGACCAAATTTAAACTGTATTTGGAACCATTCAAATTTATTGGACAGTGTAAGATATCAAGTGTGCTATTTCTAGTTCAAATATTTACTGAAGTTTTTGTGTTGTGGTTTACACTTGTTGATATGTGAAGGAAGGATTATTTCCAGATACAGCGATGAAGTGTATTTAAATGATGGGGAAAAAAATTAATCTTTTATTTATATAGCGCCTTTCATGACTTCAAGATGTCCCAAAGCACTTTACAGCAAATGAACTACTTTTGAAGTGTAGTCACTGTTGTAATGTAGGGAACACTGAACCTTCCACATCTCTATGGTCTTGGCCCTCCCCATCGCTAAACTCCTCCAGCAATATGATCCCCTGAACCCGCCATTCCTTTGAATCCAGCCTCTTGTGATCAACCCCTCCCTTTGCCCCAACATCGATGGCTGTGTCTTCAGCCCTGACATACCCTCCAAAACCTCCATCTCTTCACTTTGCTCTCCTCCTTTAAGACCCTATTTAAATCCCACCTCTGACCACCTCTTTCTAATGTCTCCTTAGGCTTGACATCCAAACTTTTTGCTTTGTGCTTCCGTGAAGTGGTTTTCCTATATAAAAGGAAGTTGCTGTTGTTAAACAACCATCGCTGTGTAATTCGCCCCTCGGGCCGGCTCTGGCCCACGTGTGCTGAGCTGAAGGTTATCATATGTCCTGGAATGGGACATGAACTGAGCCTTTAAAATGTTGCAATGCAGCAGTGCACCCCACAACCCCCACACAACTCTCCCTCCCTCCAGCCACCAGGGAGACGGTCGCTACACACATGGAATGATCGGAACTCTGGAGACTTAAGATCGGGGCTCCAGGGGTCGAGAGATTGGGGCTGGTTCAGAGACTGGGACTGAGGGCGTCGGCAGATTGGAACTAGGGGGCTGCGATTGGGAGACCGGGACTGAAGATTGTGACATTGGGATTAGGACTGCGGAGATTAGAACTGTTCGGATGACTGGGACGTGAGGGGCAGTCTGGTACTGGCAAGAAGGAATATGGCGGCGGACATGCCACCAACGCAGCTTGGGTTGCGGACCTCACACCCAGAAATTGATACTCATTGCACACATTTTACAGCCATAAAACGGGCAAGACTCACACCGATTTTTTGGTTCCAAATAACCTTTGCTGAATGTGGTTTACGTCAGAATGTTGGATCACGTCCACCATGTAAATTGAGTTTGACACTCCTGAATTAGGATGACACCAAGAATAAATGGTTGGTTATATTTTATGAAGAAAGGCTTGAAAGATTGTTTATATTTCCCCACAGGAACAGAGATGTTTCGGGAAATCCAATGGAAATTTTTTTAAAATGAGAGAATGTTTTCAAATGGTAAATAATAGATTGCTTCCGCTGGTTGGTGAATCAGTACCCGGGGGGGCGGGGGCGGCATAGACTGAAGGTTCTCAGTAGAGAAAGAGAAGTTGAAATTGTTATAGCACAAGGAATTATTTATGCTTTACAAGTGGGTATTGGGGCAGAGACTGTAACATGAACTAAAAGGGAATTGCATGAGGATGTGAAAAGAGAGAATATAACAATATACAGGGGAATGGGATCAGAGCTGCAGCTGGAGCAATATTACCTACATAGGTGATGGAGCCAAGTGGGTTGCCTTCTGTCCTGTAATTTTCTATAATTCTGTAGGAAAACTTGATTGTGCTTATAAATAGGATTTTCAAAAGGCAGCAATCCAAAACAAACTTTTTATTGTATAAATTTCAGTGGCCAAAGTTTACCGGGCAACCATTCACTGGTTTTGACCCAGTTAAATTTAATCAGATGGTCATCCTTGGCAGTAATCATTTTCTTGCCTATGCTGCGAGCTGTGGCTCAGTAGGTAGCACACTTTCCTCAAAGTCAGAAGGTTGTGGGTTCAAATCCCACTCCAGAGGCCCTGTCTGCTCTGTCAGGTGGATGTAAAAGATCCCATGGCACTATTTTGAAGAAGAGCAGGCGAGTTATCCCTGGTGTCCTGGCCAATATTTATCCCTCAATCAACATAACAAAAACAGATTATCTGGTCATTATCACATTGCTGTTTGTGGGAGCTTGCTGTGCGCAAATTGGCTGCCACATTTCCCACATTACCACAGTGACTACATTCCAAATGTCATCATCATAGGCTGTCTGTCGAAATCGAGGAAGACTTGCTTCCACTCAGTGAGTTCTTAGGTGACTGAACAGTCCTTTACGGGAATTACAGTCTCTGTCACAGGTGGGACAGACAGTCATTGAAGGAAAGGGTGAGTGGGACAGGTTTGCCGCACACTCCTTCCGCTACCTGCGCTTGTTTTCTGCATGCTCTCGGCGACGAGACTTGAGGTGCTCAGCACCCTCCCAGATGCACTTCCTCCACTTAGGGCGGTCTTTGGCCAGGGTGCCGGTGGGGATGTTGTATTTTATCAAGGAGGCTTTGAGGGTGTCCTTGAAACGTTTCCTCTGCCCACTGGGGATCGCTTGTCGTATAGGAGTTCCGAGTAGAGCACTTGCTTTGGGAGTCTCGTGTCAGGCATACAGACAACGTGGCTCACCCAACGGAGCTGGTCGAGTGTGGTCAGTGCTTTGATGCTGGGGATGTTGGCCTGATCGAGGACGCTAATGTTGATGCGTCTGTCCTCCCAGGGAATTTGCAGGATCTTGCGGAGACATCGTTGGTGGTATTTCTCCAGCGCTTTGAGGTGTCTACTGTGCATGGTCCACGTCTCTGAGCCATACAGGAGGGCGGGTATCATGACAGCCCTGTAGACCATGAGCTTGATACTCCAAAAGTAATTGGCTGTAAAGCGCTTTGAGACGTCTGTTGGTTGTGAACAGTGCTATATAAATCTAAGTCTTTCTAACGAAATCGATTCGAATTCTTGCTGAATAGGCTGAGCTAAAAGCCAACATTGCAGAATATTTGAACACCCAGCTTTCAACCCCAGTTTATAATTAACACAAATAAGACAGGATATCCTTTAGGAAACAGCAAAATGAATCCTTCGCCTGATTTGTTGAGTCACCAAGGACCCTGCCATGAGTACAGTGATGGTTCAGCTAATCCTTTGCTGCTTTAACCTGGAACTATAGTTCTGCCAAAGGACAAGTTCAGCTCGACTCTTCATCTGTGCTTGAGGAATTTGGCACTGCCACTTCTCGAGATACCTTTGGACCAAGCCAAGGCAGGTTCCACATTACATTTTATAAGAACGTTGTGTAGTACAGTGCACCTGTGTAGCTATGTTGTGCAGTAATTGGGAGAGCAGGCATTGTTCCAAAGGGCCTGCTGGTTTCTCCTATTCATAAAAGAAAAGGTCAGGACACGTCTCCCTGACCCCATCCCCGTCTCCCATGACCCTGCTTCCTCCTTTCAAAAGATGACCCACGAAGCTCTGTTCCTTCAACTCGTTCACCCAAACCAAATTGCATCTATTGAGTTAGTATTTGTGAGGGTTTGGAACTTAATAGCTGTAAACCACGCCACCTAAATAAAACAAAACATTAGACATTTAATCGGGCTAACTGGCAATTTGTATCTGCTACTGCGTGTGCACTTGGCTTTGGAATAATTGAATGTTGGCTTTTATATTGAATCAAAGTTTGGTTAGAACAAACCGTAAGGATTTCTAATAATTCACAATACAAAGAAGTACAATCGGGAGCATCTTCTGAAACACCTGCTTCCAGAGGTGCAGACCTTTTGATTCAGCTTGGTGTAAATGAGCCTGTATTACTTTTTATGAAGTCAAATAAGGATGTGTGCTAGTACCTAGTAGCTTTGGATTATGAGATTTATGTTTAATGCTTTCGCACAACCAGGAATCTCTTCACCCTCAGTGTGAACAGTTCTCCTCAAAAGTCAGTGAGTAAGGCTCCATATGAGCTTTTGTTTGTAGATGGTTGGGCTCCAGAGGGACACATTCAGGCGGATCTGCAGTTTATTGCCAAATGGTTTGCCACAGCTTACAATAAGACCATAGTTATAACAGAGAAAATGGAGTTCATGTGTCACCCAGCCCCGAGGAAGCACTACGCCAAATCTAATGTCATCATGCGTAATACGGAACTAAATGTTGTCAACCGGTTCACTTAATGCTCTCTAGCATTAGAAAGGTTAGCCCGTAAGACTTGAACAGCCGAGACGGCTGCAAGCATGGCCGCCAGTGGTACGGTGAAGGAAGTGGGGGTTTGCACAAGTGGTCAAAGTTGGAGTTCTTGGAAGATTGTAAAAAGAAAAGAAAGAAAGACTTGCATTTATATAGCGTCTTTCATGAGCACTGGACGTCTCAAAGCGCTTTACAGCCAATGAAGTACTTTTGGGGTGTGGTCACTGTTATAATTGTAGGGCTGTAGCAGGTTACAGAGATCGGGAGGGGCAAGGCCATCAAGGGATTTGAACACGAGGATCAAAATTTTAAAATTGAGATTTTGGTGGACCGGGTGCCAATGTCGGTCAGTGAGTATGGAGGGGTGCGGGGGAGGATGGGTAAGCTTGCTGCTGTGGGTTAGGGTATGGCCAGCAGAGTTTTGGATGAGCTCAAGTTGACGGAAGCTGCAAGTTAGGAACAAGAAAGACTTGGATTTATATAGCGCCTTTCACGACAACCGGACGTCTCAAAGCACTTTACAGCCAATGAAGTACTTTTGTAGTGTAGCCATTGTTATAATGTAGGAAACACGACAGCCAATTTACACACAAGCAAGCTCCCACAAACAGCAATGTGATAATGACCAGATAATCTGCTTTTTGTTATGTTGATTGAGGGATAATTATTCAATGTATTTATTTGTACTGCACTTTGTCTGTCAAACCCCCCCCCCCCCGCCCCCCCAATGCCCGTACTGCACTTTTTGACCAACAAGCCCCGCGACCTGTCAAGCTCCGCCCTCCTCCCAGCCCGAATCATTCCATGCACGTGGTACCGAGAAGCAGGACCTGAGGCTCTGACTCTCTCCCCTCGGCTGCGTGGGGCCTCGAGAGCGAGAGAGGCTGCGGCGGGTGGGTGCGGGGTGGCGGGGGGTGGGGGGAGAGGAGGAAGAGAGAGAGACACGGGTAGAGGAAAGACGGATCACGTTCTTCCACCCCCTACAAGAGACATCGTTGGAGTGGATGATATCCAGAAGTCATGACACTGTCACTATTCACTTCATACACAATAAACCTGTTAACCATCCGTACACAATACCTGCCCCATCTATGGTGGGGTGGGGTGGGGTGCGAGGGGGAGGATGCACTTGCGCTGGGTTAAGGCACTTCAGCTAGGGGAGGCATGCACTTCGACTGGGGGAAGGCACTTCGACTGGGGGAAGCATGCACTTGGACTGGGGTAAAGCACCGGCTGGGGGAGGGATGTACTTGTGTTGGAGTAAGGTACTTCTAGGCCCTTGCTGACTTCTGGGGAGCTCTGTCCTCTGTCGCTTCAGGAAGTCAAAGTGGATCGAGTTACAAATTGCAAAGTCAGTGGGACCTTGGGATGGGCGGTTCCAGTTGCACATTCCTGTGAAACTTCAGGGTGTGGCTTAACCTCCAAGGGGACCAATTAGAAACACAGGGTGGAGCATGTTGGCCATTTTTGCAGTACAAATAAGCACGTGCATAAATATTGGCCAGGACACTGGGGATAACTCCCCTGCTCCTCTTTGAAATAATGCCATGGGATCTTTTATGTCCACTTGAGAAAGCAGATGTGGCCTCAGTTTAACATCTCATTGAAAGACGGCACCTCCGACAGTGCAGAATGCAGTGCTCCCTCAGTACTGTACTGAAATGTCAGCCTAAATTTTATTTTTGTGCTCAAGTCCCTGGAGTGGGACTTGAACCCACAACCTTCTGACTGAGCGAGACTGCTACCTACTGAGCCACAGCTGACGGAAGCCAACCAGGAGAGCATTGAAATATTCAAGTCTGGAGATAAAAAAGCATTGATGAGGGTTTCAGCAGCAGATGAGCCGAAGCAGGACAGAGACGTGCGATGTTACAGAGGAGGAAGATCTTTGTGGTTTGTGATGATATTTAAGATTATCAAAAGAACAAAGAGAGGTTAGGAGAATTTGTTTTATGCAGAGCGTTGTTGGGACATGGAGTGATCTACCAGAAACTGTGTTGGAAACAGCGTCCAAGTAGCTCTGAAGAGGAAAGTGGATAAAGATAATGGAGTGACTGAGCTCCCCGCTGGGCCGCCAAGCACCGAGCTGGGGGGGGGGGGGGAGAGCGGCAGGCGACCAGGGGAAGGGTGGGGTGGGGGGGGGGGGAGGAGGAGGAGGAGGAGGAGGAGGAGGAGGAGGGGGAGGGGGGGGGGGTGGGTGGGAGGGAGGGAAGAGAAGAGAACCTAATTGGGGGGGATGAGAGAGAGAGAGAAAGAGCTTGGGTGGTGGTGGGGGGGAAGAGAGAGAGATAGAGCCGGGTTGGGGGGGGGGGGCGAAGGAGAGAGAGGGAGAGCCTGGTTGGTGGTGGGGGGGGGGCGAAGGAGAGGGAGGGAGAGCCTGATTGGTGGGGGGGTGGGGAAGAGAGGGAGAGAAAAAGAGAGCGAGAGAGAGCTCAGGGAAGACAAATCACGTTCTTCCAACCTCCTTTGAACCCACACCCGACATCGTTGGGGTGGATGAAATCCAGAAGTCATGACACTCACTTCACTTCATACCCAATAAACCTGTTAACAATCTGCACACTGCCCCATCTATGGCCGGGGGGTGGGTAAGGTCATACACTTGAGCTTGGGTAAGGGACCGGCTGGGGAAGGGATGTATCCTTTCTGACTTCTGAAGTCCAAATGGACCATGTGCAAAGTTAGGCTGGGCGGTTCCATTTATACATTCCAGAGACACTTCAGGGTGTGGCTTATCCTCCAAGGGGACCAATTAGCAATAGGTCATGTGACAATGGAGAGCCAATCAGAGAAACGGCTGCAATTCAGTCAGTACCAATAAACGCATCCTAAAGATAAATATTTGCAAAATAAGGGTTTGGGAATAAGTTGAAAGAATTTCAAAGAAACTCCGATCAGCCTTTGTATCTTGGTAAAACTGTTCAGATATTTTAATGATGAATATATTCTACTGTAAATTTACATTTGTTCTAAGGTTAATCAAGCAGAAAGTTGAGCAAGAAGGTAAATGATGGGAGGGTTCTACTTTCTTCAATTTCCTTTAACTGCAGGTGTGTGAAAGTTCAGGAGTAGGATTTACAAAAGACATGGCTGAATAGTTGTAGCAACATTAATATACTTATTTACATTAAAGACCCATTCAAGAATGTTCCATCTGAGTTTCATGGCTGGGTTTTAACAGGCCTTAGTATAAATGTCAATCAAGACAATTGGTCCTAAACTCAAAGAATTTGCTGAAGGCTATTACTTAAATTGGTATGTAGAAGGTAAGAAAACAAGGTTATAATACTTCCATTTGAAAGAAATACATAAATGTCAAGTTAATAACTGGTGTATTAATGGAACCAGCTTTAATGTGAGCATATATATCCATATTGTGCAGCATTGTAGAAATGTGATGTTCTTCCTCTTCCTAACTTCTGATGGGACTGTATTTAAAGGAGAAGGAAAATCCAGTTAACTGTCTGTTTCGAATTACCCTCCCAAAGTCTGATAGGAGAAGTATTGTCAAAAGAACAATCTAGTCTTACAAAGCAATCGGCAGAATGTCCTGGATCTCCATGCCTCCAAAGTCTGGACGGGATTGGCTTGGAAGCCGACCCTGAGCTGCCCGAGTGCGCAGCATATCCTGCTGGCTCCCGGACAACCTTGCATTGGCTCCCGGGCCAGTCCGAAATTTCTGTTCCCATTTAAAGCAACGGCGCTGCTCTGGAGCACACTGGGTTCCTGAAGTCACTAGAACAAATCTGGAGGCAGGACAATCAGAAATGGGCTGGTCTCCATCAGGCAATGCATTTGGATACATCTTTTGAAAGACATAATTATATTTGCTGACTATTTCTTCCTGCTAGATGTTGAGGGGGTGGTGAGAAAGTACTCCATGGACTGTTTGGCCCTTTCAATATTTGTCAGATTAACCATACACTGAGAGTCAGCTGTAGCTCAGTAGGTAGCACTCTTGCCTCTGAGTCAGAAGGTTGTGGGTGCAAGTCCCACTCCAGAGACGAGCACAAAAGTCGAGGCTGACACTCCAGTTGAGTGCTGCACTGTCGGAGGTGCTGCCGTTCGGATGAGATGTTAAACCAATGAGTCTGCTTTCTCAGGTGGACGTAAAAGATTCCATTGTATTATTTTTGAGAAGAGCAAGGGAGTTAGCCCCGGTGTCCTGTGTCCAATATTTATCCCTCCATCAACTTGACACAAACAGATTATCTGGCCATTATCACATTGCTATTTGTGGGAGCTTGCTGTGCGCAAATTGGCTCCGCGTTTCCTACATTACAACAGTGACTACACTCCAAAAGTACATCGTTGACTGTAAAGCGCTTTGAGACGTCCGGTGGTCGTGAAAGGCGCTATATAAATGCAAGTCTTTTATTTCTAGAATTGTTTCATGTGAACCATTTTCCTGTTTTTTATTTTAATGATCCTGATTCTAAATTAGTTCTTTTAGAAAGTTGATTTTACTTGTTGGAAATAATGTGTCTGAATATTCCAGGCTCACACTGAGCACAAACTGCTTTCAATGAGCTCATGTGTGAAGAATGCAACTTGGGCAAGGCACCAGGAGAATGTGAAGAAGAACTAGATAAAAACTGCAGGTCTTCAGCCTCAGAAAGAGACTATGTTTACAGAAGGATACAAGATATTTAATGGCAGAGAGAAAATGAACCCAGGGCAGTATATTCACACACGTCACGGCAAAACAATCGGGGTTGTGAAAGGTAAGCTTAGGACAGAGGCAGGAAATCTTTTTTTTTTGCAGAGGGGATCAGCAGCTTGAATGTGTTGTGAGGAACGGTCATATTCCGGAAGATTGAAATCAAATAAGCCAAGGTCCACCTTCATCCAAACCTATCTTGTGAAGGCATCATCCTGGTTAGAAGTGATGTTTTTGGACCACGTTGTTGCATCTGTTTTAATTCGTGTCAATTCCCATATAACTTTACTTTTATATTTAAAAAAAATCTGTTTCGATCAAATTTATTGGTAGAAATGACTGAGGCAAGGGACATGTATATGTTGCTTATACAATGCTATTGGGCAGTGTTATGATTCGGACCCTCTCCAGATATTTTTCACCGGTGCTTCACACAATAGTCTGTTTCCCTAGACAAGCACATGCTTCCTGTCAACTGAAACTTGACCTTATGAACACAGTATTGAGGCCATATCATGGCATATTTACACTGGAAATGCTATGGATTTCGCCTGTATCTCTGAAATTGGCAGAAAAGTACTAATTATGAAGAGACAGAATAAATTAATTAGCAGAATCCATACTGTAATATAATTCTTGTTCAATGGCTAATTACATAAGAACATAATAAATAGGAGCAGGAGTAGGCCAAACGGCCCCTCGAGCTTGTTCTGCCATTTAATACGATCATGGCTGATCTGATCATGGACTCAGGTCCACTTCCCTGCCCGCTCCCCATAACCCCTTAATCCCTTATCGGTTAAGAACTGTCTATTTCTGTCTTAAATTTATTCAATGTCCTGGCTTCCACAGCTCTCTGAGGCAGTTCTTAAAAGATATATAGAATCATAGAATAGTTACAGCACAGAAGACGGCCATTCGGCCCATCGAACCCATGCCAGCTCTTTCCAAGAGCACCTCAGCTAGTCCCATTCCCCGTTACCATGCAATTATTTTCCTTCAGGTACTTAAAACAAAAGTCCTAAACCCATATTAATTCTCCTACTCTTGGATTGCGCATCTGCAAAGAAAAGTTTGTGTGGAAAAAAGCAACACACACCAATCTCCGTTTGCTTCTGGCCCACTTAGCCTACAGCAAGAACGAACATGGAGGGCATATCTGGTTTATGCGCCTTTCTTCCCTTTTGATGTTTGATAATACAAAAGGATGATAAAATTGTATCTTCTAAATTTAATCAGAATTACCAATCTAAAATTGATTTCTAAACTAGGATGAACCCCTCAGTCCTAATGAGCAGTGCAAGACAAAAGTCAAGTGTGAGAGTGCTGCTCAGAGGACAACGGCAAGCATCATAAACTGTAAAAGGTGGCATGTGACAGCATGGTGACACTTATTAATTATTTTCATCACCTGGACAAATTTGGCATCTATTGCATTTTATTAAGCAGTATGACTGGCTCGGTCCAAAATTACATCATCTTCTGCTTAAATAGACAGGCTGTTTTGTCTTGGGAGGCCAGAGGTTTGGGAAACTTTTAAAAGCCAGCAAAGAATGACTTAAAAAAAAAATAATAGATGGAAGATAGATTATGAAAGTAAACTAGCACGAAATATAAAAACAGATAGTAAGAGTTTCTACAGGTACATAAAAAGGAAAAGAGTGGCTAAAGTAATTGTTGTTCCCCTTAGAGGATGAGACTGGGGAATCAATAATGGAGAACAGGGAAATGGCAGAGACTTTCAACAAATATTTTGTATCGGTCTTCATGGTAGAAGACACTAAAAACATCCCAATAGTGGATAATCAAGGGGCTATAGGGAGGGAGGAACTTAATACAATCACTATCGCGAAAGAAGTAGTACTCGGAAAAATAATGGGACTAAAGGCGGACAAGTCCCCTG
Source organism: Pristiophorus japonicus (assembly GCF_044704955.1). Lineage (NCBI taxonomy): Eukaryota > Metazoa > Chordata > Chondrichthyes > Pristiophoridae > Pristiophorus > Pristiophorus japonicus. Next base: position 30,151,244 of record NC_091984.1, on the reverse strand, counting down.
GACCTGATGGCTTGCATGGTAGGGTCCTAAAAAAGTGGCTGCAGAGCTAGTGGATTCTCTGGATTCTGGGGAGGTCCCAGCGGATTGGAAACTCATAAATGTAATGCCCCTATAAAAAAGGAGGCAGACAAAAAGCAGGAAACTATAGACCAGTTAGCCTAACATCTGTCGTTGGGAAAATGCTGGAGTCCATTATTAAGGAAGCAGGATATTTTAAAAGCATAATTCAATCAAGCAGAGTCAGCATGGTTTTATGAAAGGGAAATCGTGTTTGACAAATTTGCTGGAGTTCTTTGTGAACATAACGAGTAGGGTGGATACGGGGACCCAGTGGATGTGGTGTATTTGGATTTCCAGAAGACATTCGATAAGGTTCCACATAAAAGGTTACTGCTGCCCGTTGCTCGCTCGCCTCCCATTGCTTGCTCGCCTCTTCTCGGACCCAACATCGCCGCTGGGCTTGACCTCACACCGAGACCTGGCTGTTTCAACCCAGGTCAGGTCTGCTGACGCCGGAATACTACAAAATGGCAGGCACTTTGCAGAGCCTGATGGCTGCAGTTGTCTGTGTGAGTGTCGGGCTGTCTCTCTCTCTCTCTCTCTCTCTCTTTCTCTCGGGTGCTCTGGGTGTGGGGAGTCGGTGAAGGAGGGGAGAGGCCCGCACTGATTCTCCGGATCACCGGCCATCCCACATTCGACGCTGCAGCAGTTCCTGCCACTTTTACACACAAACCCGACCCCCTGCCGGGAATGGTGCCGGATGAGGGGTGGTGCCTGATAAGGGAGTCCTGGATAAGAGATGTGCAACCTGTACTTGTATTGAAGGGTGTTCAGAGAAGGTTCATTAGGTTGATTCCGGAGATGAAGGGGTTGACTTATGAAGATAAGTTGAGCAGGTTGGGCCTCTACTCATTGGAGTTCAGAAGAATGAGAAGTGATCTTATCGAAACATGCAAGATAATGAGGGGCCTCGACAAGGTAGATGCAGAGAGGATGTTTCCACTCGGGAAACTAAACCTAGCGGACATAGTCTCAAAATAAGGGGTTGCCCATTTAAAACTGAGATGAGGAGGAATTTCTTTGAGGATTGTAACTCTGGAATTCTCTGCTGTGGAGGCTGGGTCATTGAATATATTTAAGGCGGAGATAGACAGATTTTTGAGCAATAAGGGAATACAGGGTTATGGGGAGCGGGCAGGGAAGCGGAGCTGAGTCCATGATCAGATCAGCCATAATCTTATTAAATGGCGGAGCAGGCTCGAGGGGCCAGGTTGCCTACTCCTGCTCCTATTTCTTATGTTCTTATTGACAGGCAGTCAACCTAAATTGGGATGAATTCTTTGCGTTTGGGATTTGCTCTCCTGTTTTGGGTGTCGGTGTTGGCTCAGTGGTAGCATTCTTGTCACTGAGTAGAAGGATGTGGGTTCAAGTCCCATGCCAGGGACTTAGCACATAATCTAGGCTGACACCGGTGCAGTACTGTGGAAGTGCTGCACTGTTGGAGGTGCCTTCTTTCGGATGAGACTTTAAACTGAAGCCCCGTCTTATCAGGTGGATGTTAAAGATGGCATGGCACTATTTTGAAGAAGAAATGGGGCATTCTCCCCATTCTCAAATGACAAAAAAACGTTTGTCTGGTCATTATCTCATTGCTGTTTGTGGGAGTTTGCTATGTGCAAATTGGCTGCCATGTTTCCTACATTACACCAGTGACTACACGGCAAAAGTAGTTCATTGGCTGTAAAGCACTTTAGGACGTCCTGAGGTTGTGAAAGGCGCAGTATAAATGCAAGTCCTTTTCTTTATTTCACACGTGGAGTGGAGACTACATTTTTTTTAGATCAAGCAGAGTTAATGGATGGGGGAGTAATTGGACCAGGGCTGAGAGAGGAGTGTTATGATTGAAGCTCGAGGGTTAAGGCAATGAAGTGAGGAGAAAAGTAAAAAAGGGGTCAAGGCTGGGAAAGGAGGAAGGTAGGGGAAGCTTAAGAGTGGAAAGGTTGGGTGGAGGAGGAGGGAGGGTAGTGTAGGGTTTGAGAGAGGGGAAAGATAGAGCATGAGGTTAGAGGCATGGTGTCAGAAAGAGGGAGAATTGGAAGATGGAGCTTGGCTGGAGCCCTGAAGAAGGATTGCACTGCTACAACCAACAAGATCAGCATGAGAAAACCAGCCATGTGGGAGCTTGGGGAAAGGGAAGGGAAGGGAAGGAAGTAGGAGGGGGTTGTAGGGCTTTTTGTGTTTTCTATGTTGAGAGACAGCATCAGTTTGGGGATATGAAGCAAGATAGCACTTTTTTGAACTGCGGGTGGGGATGGGGAGCCAGCCCATATCATTTTTGAATTACAAAATAAATCTTTTATCTTTAAGGAGTGATGTTGCTGTTCTTTATATTGACGGTGTGAGAATGTTTTAAAGTGAGAGTCATTGGTGGTGGAGATCTAATTTCACACCATTACTTCATCTAACACATCACTGAAATTAGATCATTCTTATACAGAATAACATTGATCATTTACATTGTGCATGTGTGGAATGTAACAAAATGTTTTCCGTTGTCGTTTTATTCTTGGCTGGCATAGCTGAATTCGATCATTGCCCGAGAAGTACAGCACTGTTGTTAGCTGAGTAAAGTTGTGCAATTTTAAATCATTTTCTGGATCTTCTCTCCTTTTTTCATTGCCTCCTGTAATTGGTAACTCCCGTTTGGCTGCAGTTCCCCGAGTACTGGCAGCCCCCAGGCACTTTGCCCGAGTGCCCGTTCTTTGTGAGTGGGCCTAGACAGCGGCATTTTCACCCGGGGGTGGAGCAGACATCACAGCCGAGCTGATTGTGTCCTTTCCAGACATCCACTTGTGAGAACTTTCTATCCGGGATCATTGGAGTGGGAGTCCTGGCAGAATTCCTTCCCGTCCTAAAGCCCCACCACTGTCATGGCTCAGACCAGTGGTTGAACCAAGGGTCCAGTATGGGTCAGTGCCACACCATATATTGTGGCTCTAATCTCCTCAATCACAACTGTCTTAATAGATTGTGTATTAGCCAAAGTTTGGTACAAGATTCTTGAATGGATATTTCAAAAATAAAAGCTGAATTTTTTTTTTTAAATCGCTCTCTTTCTTAATCCCTCTTTCTCCCTCCTCTCTTCCCCTCCCCCTCTCCCTACTTCTCTCTCTCCTCTCCTCTCTCTCTCCTCCTCTCTCTCCCCTCTCTCCTCTCCCCTCTCTCTCTCTCGCTCTCTCTCTCCTCCCCTATCTCTCTCTCTCCTCCTCCTCCTCCTCCTCCTCTCTCTCGCCTCCTCTCCTCTCTCTCTCTCTCGCCTCCTCTCTCTCTCTCTCTCTCTCTCCTCTCTCTCTCTCTTTCCTCCTCCTCCTCCTCCTTCTCTCTCTCTCTCTCTCCTCCCCTCTCTCTCTCCTCCCCGATCGGGCGCTCTCTCTCTCTCTCTCTCCTCCCTCTCTCTCTCTCCTCCCCTCTCTCTCTCTCCTCCCCGCTCTCTCTCTCCTCCCCGCTCTCTCTCTCCTCGCCCCCTCTCTCCTCACCCCCCCTCTCTCTCTCTCCTCACCCCCCCCCCCTCTCTCTCTCCTCACCCCCCTCTCTCTCTCCTCACCCCCCTCTCTCTCTCCTCACC